>NC_042616.1:825325883-825525883 GCF_901001135.1 Rhinatrema bivittatum
AGAAGCGCTGAGCCAGGCCCCGAGGAGCGGGAAGTATAGAGACAGGGTCCCAGATGTAGAAGCGCTGAGCCAGGCACCGAGGAGCGGGAAGCACAGAGACAGGGTCCCAGATGTAGAAGCACTGAGCCAGGCCATGAGGAGTGGGAAGCACAGAGACAGGGTCCCAGATGTAGAAGCGCTGAGCCAGGCCCCGAGGAGCGGGAAGCACAGAGACAGGGTCCCAGATGTAGAAGCACTGAGCCAGGCCCCGAAGAGCGGGAAGTATAGAGACAGGGTCCCAGATGTAGAAGCGCTGAGCCAGGCACCGAGGAGCGGGAAGCACAGAGACAGGGTCCCAGATGTAGAAGCGCTGAGCCAGGCACCGAGGAGCGGGAAGCACAGAGACAGGGTCCCAGATGTAGAAGCGCTGAGCCAGGCCCCGAAGAGCGGGAAGTATAGAGACAGGGTCCCAGATGTAGCAGCGCTGAGCCAGGCCCCGAGGAGCGGGAAGCACAGAGACAGGGTCCCAGATGTAGAAGCGCTGAGCCAGGCACCGAGGAGCGGGAAGCACAGAGACAGGGTCCCAGATGTAGAAGCGCTGAGCCAGGCCCCGAAGAGCGGGAAGTATAGAGACAGGGTCCCAGATGTAGCAGCGCTGAGCCAGGCCCCGAGGAGCGGGAAGCACAGAGACAGGGTCCCAGGTGTAGAAGCGCTGAGCCAGGCCCCGAGGAGCGGGAAGCACAGAGACAGGGTCCCAGATGTAGAAGCGCTGAGCCAGGCCCCGAGGAGCAGGAAGCACAGAGACAGGGTCCCAGATGTAGAAGCACTGAGCCAGGCACCGAGGAGCGGGAAGCACAGAGACAGGGTCCCAGATGTAGAAGCGCTGAGCCAGGCCCCGAAGAGCGGGAAGTATAGAGACAGGGTCCCAGATGTAGAAGCGCTGAGCCAGGCCCCGAGGAGCGGGAAGCACAGAGACAGGGTCCCAGATGTAGAAGCGCTGAGCCAGGCCCCGAAGAGCGGGAAGCACAGTGACAGGGTCCCAGATGTAGAAGCGCTGAGCCAGGCCCCGAAGAGCGGGAAGTATAGAGACAGGGTCCCAGATGTAGCAGCGCTGAGCCAGGCCCCGAGGAGCGGGAAGCACAGAGACAGGGTCCCAGGTGTAGAAGCGCTGAGCCAGGCCCCGAAGAGCGGGAAGCACAGTGACAGGGTCCCAGATGTAGAAGCGCTGAGCCAGGCCCCGAAGAGCGGGAAGTATAGAGACAGGGTCCCAGATGTAGCAGCGCTGAGCCAGGCCCCGAGGAGCGGGAAGCACAGAGACAGGGTCCCAGATGTAGCAGCGCTGAGCCAGGCCCCGAGGAGCGGGAAGCACAGAGACAGGGTCCCAGGTGTAGAAGCGCTGAGCCAGGCCCCGAGGAGCGGGAAGCACAGAGACAGGGTCCCAGATGTAGAAGCGCTGAGCCAGGCACCGAGGAGCGGGAAGCACAGAGACAGGGTCCCAGATGTAGAAGCGCTGAGCCAGGCCCCGAGGAGCAGGAAGTGCAGAGACAGGGTCCCAGATGTAGAAGCGCTGAGCCAGGCCCCGAGGAGCGGGAAGCACAGAGACAGGGTCCCATATGTAGAAGCACTGAGCCAGGCCCCGAAGAGCGGGAAGTATAGAGACAGGGTCCCAGATGTAGCAGCGCTGAGCCAGGCCCCGAGGAGCGGGAAGCACAGAGACAGGGTCCCAGGTGTAGAAGCGCTGAGCCAGGCCCCGAGGAGCGGGAAGCACAGAGACAGGGTCCCAGATGTAGAAGCGCTGAGCCAGGCACCGAGGAGCGGGAAGCACAGAGACAGGGTCCCAGATGTAGAAGCGCTGAGCCAGGACCCGAGGAGCGGGAAGCACAGAGACAGGGTCCCAGATGTAGAAGCGCTGAGCCAGGCCCCGAGGAGTGGGAAGCACAGTGACAGGGTCCCAGATGTAGAAGCGCTGAGCCAGGACCCGAGGAGCGGGAAGCACAGAGACAGGGTCCCAGATGTAGAAGCGCTGAGCCAGGACCCGAGGAGCGGGAAGCACAGAGACAGGGTCCCAGATGTAGAAGCGCTGAGCCAGGCCCCGAGGAGCGGGAAGCACAGAGACAGGGTCCCAGATGTAGAAGCGCTGAGCCAGGCCCCGAGGAGCGGGAAGCACAGAGACAGGGTCCCAGATGTAGAAGCGCTGAGCCAGGCCCCGAGGAGCGGGAAGCACAGAGACAGGGTCCCAGATGTAGAAGCGCTGAGCCAGGCCCCGAGGAGCGGGAAGCACAGAGACAGGGTCCCAGATGTAGAAGCGCTGAGCCAGGCCCCGAGGAGCGGGAAGCACAGAGACAGGGTCCCAGATGTAGAAGCACTGAGCCAGGCCCCGAGGAGCAGGAAGCACAGAGACAGGGTCCCAGATGTAGAAGCACTGAGCCAGGCCCGAGGAGTGGGAAGCACAGAGACAGGGTCCCAGATGTAGAAGCGCTGAGCAAGGCCCCGAGGAGCAGGAAGCACAGAGACAGGGTCCCAGATGTAGAAGCACTGAGCCAGGCCCCGAGGAGTGGGAAGCACAGAGACAGGGTCCCAGATGTAGAAGCGCTGAGCAAGGCCCCGAGGAGCGGGAAGCACAGAGACAGGGTCCCAGATGTAGAAGCACTGAGCCAGGCCCCGAGGAGTGGGAAGCACAGAGACAGGGTCCCAGATGTAGAAGCGCTGAGCCAGGCCCCGAGGAGCGGGAAGCACAGAGACAGGGTCCCAGATGTAGAAGCGCTGAGCCAGGCCCCGAGGAGTGGGAAGCACAGAGACAGGGTCCCAGATGTAGAAGCGCTGAGCCAGGCCCCGAGGAGCGGGAAGCACAGAGACAGGGTCCCAGATGTAGAAGCACTGAGCCAGGCCACGAGGAATGGGAAGCACAGAAACAGGGTCCCAGATGTAGAAGCGCTGAGCCAGGCCCCGAGGAGCGGGAAGCATAGAGACAGGGTCCCAGATGTAGATGCGCTGAGCCAGGCCCCGAGAAGCAGGAGTGCAGTGGCAGGGTCCCAGATTTAGAAGCGCGGTGACAGAGTCCCAGATGTAGAAGCGCTGATCCAGGCCCTGAGGAGCGGGAAGCACAGAGACAGGGTCCCAGGTGTGGAAGCGCTGATCCAGGCCCCGAGAAGCAGGAAGCGCAGTGACAGGGTCCCAGGTGTATAAACGCTGAGCCAGGCCCCGAGGAGCGGGAAGTGCAGTGACAGAGTCCCAGATGTAGAAACCCTGAGCCAGGCCCCGAGGAGCGGGAAGCGCAGTGACAGGGTCCCAGGTGTAGGAGCGCAGTGACAGGATACCAATGGGAAGAACAGGGATCCGTAGAGCAGGAACAACAGGGCCGGAGTACTGGAGCAAGCACCAGAAAGGAACCAGGGAACTGATTGCCAAGTCGGTTAGTGGTGGAAGGAGACAGTCCTTAGGTATCCCGGGCCAGGATGTCATCAGGGGGGGATGAATCTGCAGTTCCCGCGATTGGCCCTTTAAAGGGAGGACAGATGTCGCGCGCGTGCCTAGGAAGGCCCAGGGTTGAAACGCTGGTCGGCGGTGTCCCATCTGGTACGTGGAGCACAGGGAGCCGGGAGGAACGCGGCGGCGACTGGTCACAGCCGCGAATGTACCGGGAGTAGACGGCCAAGCATGAATTGACATGAGTTTAGCCGCAGGTGGCCGTGGCTGGTGGGCATAACAGTTTTAAATGCGCTCAGCTATTAACGCCTGCTCCATTTTACATGTGATGTGCACTATCAGATTCACTCCACATTGTACGCAGGTTGAATAGGCGATAATCCCCTTATTGCATTAAGGGATTGATTAGCGCCTATTCAACCCGCGTCCAACTGCAGGTTATACAGTGTGCTCAGCACCTCTTAGTCTTGTGCAGTGCTGCCAACTCCAGCACGAAGAAAAAACATGATCCACTGTGAAAAGTCTCAGATTGTTTAAAAAGTAGCTAAAACTGCAGTTGAAAAATGAACAGGGGAAAAAGGGATTTTAAATTGGGTCAGTGTTCATTACCTTTAAAATCTTAAGAATCTTTCACGCTCCTTTGCTTTAGCTCACCTCTATCAAAAGAAAAAGAGATTTGTGCCCCACTGCTGCCATGAACAGTGTCAGGAAACATTATCAGGCTCCAGTCCAGGATTGTAATTTATTTATTTATTTATTTATTAACTTTTATCTACCGACATTCGTGCAGCACATCATGCCGGTTTACAATGAACTCAGGTGGAAAATACAGTGTAACGATGAAACAATATTTATAATAAAGATAGTAAATTAATAACTGGCAATAACAATTAACAATAAGTGGGGATGGGGAAGAGAGGGGAGCAAAGGCAGATAGGGAGATGAGAAGTAAGGAATAAAAAACTATAGGAATAGAGGGAAACTATGTACAGGTGACGGAGTGTAAAGGTCTCATTAACTTGGGTATAGGTGTCAGTAACTTAAGTACAGGTTTCATTAACTTAAGAAGGGACTCAAGAGGACTTGAGAGCTACCAGTGTTACTTGGGCTATAGTATTCATTCGGAGAAAGGTAATTTGTAGGGAGATTGAAGGGTGTAAGGGGGGTAGGGGTAGAAGGGGGAAGGGGGCGGCTGGGAGACGAAGGATTGGAAAGGTGACTAGGAGGGAAGAGGGGTAAGGATGGGTCTGACGAAGGGGGGGGAGCAGCCGGAGGATGGTCGAACAGGGAGGGGGTGGAGGGAAGAAATTATGTTTGGTTTGTGTCAGGTTAGGCCTGTCGGAAGAGCCATGTCTTGACTCCTTTCTTGAAATTGTGGAGTGATGTCTCTTGGCGTAGGAGGGTGGGGAGGGAGTTCCAGAGGGTGGGGCCAGCGATGGAGAACGCTCTCCCTCTGGTATGAGATGAATGTGCTGATTTGAGGGATGGTGTGTGGAGAATGCCTGAGTGGGCTGTTCTTGTAGGTCGGTCAGAGGAGCGGTAGTGAGGCATCTCATCAAGCCAGGTGTGGTTGTGTTTATGAAGGGAGCTGTGGAGGATGGTTAGGGTTTTGTATTGTGAGCGGAAGGAGATGGGAGATTGTAATGATAGGGGGGTGGGGGTGGGGGGTGGAGGGGGGGATGTTTTATGTCCAGGAAGGAATAGAGTCCCACAGGATGAAGTTCATACAAGAGACTAAATGCACAGAAGAATCTTTATGAGGGAAAATTCCGTGTATGTTGGGTAAGAGTATAGTGATAGGAGTATACTACCATCCACCTGGCCAAAATGATGAGATGGATGATGAAATGTAAGAGAAAATCAGGGAGGCTAACCAAATTGGCAGTGCAATAATTTTGGGAGATTTCAATTACCCCAATATTGACTGGGTAAATGTAACGACTGTACGACACTTCAGCATGACACATATGCATGTGGCAGTTAATCGAGTGTCAATTGAGTGAGCAGCAAATAAGCAACCGAGACATATAATCACCCATGCCCTAACAGGTGCTGTTTCCGCTATCTTGGCAGTACTCTCATTTTAAGAACACCTTGGTAAGCTTAACCAATTATTTTATTACATTTTTATAATAATTCTCATTATTTATCCCATTGATGATTTTTACCATAGTTACGTTTTTACAATAATTCTTACTGTTTTAGCTATGGAGATTTACAAATCATCGAAAGGAAAAAGATAAAATACTTCTGAAGAGGTATTCTTATTGGCTGTCGAAGAAAAAACAACACTAAACTGGAAATGTGAAAAAATGTAAACATCTTCTTTTGGGTTTTAGGTCTTTTGTTAATTCCATTTCTACTACATAGAATTCCTTACCTAGAGAAGTGAGAGAAGAGAACAATTTGTTGGGATTTTGAAAAAAATTAAAAACCTGGTTTATGTCAACAAATATGAGGCTGTATTAGTTTATGGACAGGAGGGTGGTTGATTGGTTTAATTTGCCAGTTAGGAAATAAAGTCCTGATTAGAAATGATAATAATGCTGACTTGCTGTACATAATATTGTTTTCTGTTTGTGTTTGTTTGAATTTGGGTGTGTTTTTATTATTTTATGAATATTTTTATTGTATTTATGTTTTATTTTGTACATTGCTTTGGGTGATAAGATTTTATCTGGAAAGCTAATTACAGATTCTTTTGGCGCAAAATGCTTTTGTACATAGCATACTACAGCATTCTCAGCAACGGATAGAAAGATGGTTTGAGGTATTCAATTCACTGAACCCAATACACAGAAATACCAGAGAGTCTCACTGTGCAACTTATGTGTCCTTTTTAATTTTCTACTTCTATTTTTTATCAATTTTTTAGCGTATACTTCCAAATCACAAAATTGTGTCTGAATATATGCTCTAGAAATCAATCTCAAGGTAATACTGACTCACACACTACTTAATTGGCTTGTGAGAGACAAAATGCCTTTCCATGAGGTCAATCAGGGAATGATTCCCTCTGTAGGTCACAGTCGCACAGAGGAGACTCACCCAGTTCTCAGGGCCGGCCCCAAGGCAAAGGACACATCTGTCATGGGGATCCGTGAGGAACATGACCTGTGGGCACCGGAGGGGCCATTTGCCGAAGCCACCAGCTTTTTCTCCGTGTCTGGCACTGAATGGAAAGTTAATGAAGGAAAATCATGCACCTCAATGAGAGGAAGTTTGTGACTGGTATTGCCTTCATACACAGATGCCAGAGCACCATGCAGCCACTGAAAAATAGAAAAAACACATGAAACCCCTACCTACAAGGTGACTAAATTGGCTCTTACTCAGTAGTATTTGTATAATGTTTCCTTTCTTATTTTTCTTGTTTGCTCAGTGGCCTTTTCTTTTCCATATTTCCTTTAACAATTCCATGGGGTTTTTGACATTATAGTAATTGTTTCTGACTCTGGAACCCTTCGGGGAGCTGTCCCTGACTCTCAGAGGGCTCATTTCAGGAACTTAGTGTCGGTTTATCATTAGACACGGGATGCTTTTAGCCATGGTTAGTGCAGTGAGTCCCCGCTACACAGGAAAATGGACATCACTCTGAACTTAGTCATTTTGCAGTTCTGTTTCTTATTTCTGTTTATACTCATACTAACCCTATCAGGGCTGCATCAAGAACGTGCAGTGTGGGCTTCGTTTATGCCCATGGTCATGTGGGCTACATGTCAGCTTTGTTTCCAAATATGTTGGTTTCTTAAGTATTTTATTTGACAATTTTTTACATGGAATAGACTTAGTTTTTGGGTACTTGCCAGGTTCTTATGGCGTGGATTGGCCACTGTTGGAAACAGGATGCTGGGCTTGATGGACCCTTGGTCTGACCCAGTATGGCATTTTCTTATGTTCTTATGTTTCTTTTGGAGGCTGGTGTGAACTTTGCTTCTGAACACTAAGGACCTGATTTTAAAAACTACTCGCACATGTTATAAAATCCAGGGTCAGCGCGCACAAGGGGGTGCACAATTGTGCAACTTGCGCGTGCCGAGCCGCGCAGCCTCGGAGGGAACACCCCTTCCGCCCTCCCCACCTTCCCCTCCCTTCCCCTTCCTAACCCGCCCCCCAGCCCTACCTAAAACCCTCCCTTTACCTTTAATTTTTAAGTTGTGCCTGCCCCCTGGAAGGCGAGGCTTGCGCATGCTGGCGACGGCCCTGCCCCGGCCCGCCCACTCCCCGCCCATTTTTTCAAGCCCCGGGACATGTGCGCATCGCCGAGCCTATGCAAAATAGGCTCGGCGCTTAACCTTTTTAAAATCCGCCCCTAATCCTTTAAAGGCAGCCTCATGGTAGCGTTACTCTCTCTCATGTTGCACATCTAACATTGAGCAAATGGTATTCCAGTACGTTACTACTGCCTTTACAAGTCATTTGTCTCAAGTGCTATGATGGGTTCCTTCAACTTCTCATTCACATAACATTTTCATATTTGATTCACGGACTGTGTGATCACTTATGCTCCAAGGGTTTCCCCTGAAGAAGCCGTTCTAGGCAAAACAGGGCCTTGTTGGGGACTTAAAACACCCAGGTCATTTCATCCCAATCAAGAGGAGTCTAACCAGATTTCTAGGATTTCTCATAAGGTTTCTCTCACTGTTTGACAGTGCGAGCAGGATACAGAAAAATCACAGAAAGACCCAAGTTTTGAATTTCACAAATACGGACTTTGTCTAAATAGGGGTATACCTGGAAGAAGAACTGGAAGACTGGGTGAAAATAGGTGAGGTGGAACCACAATTTACAGGCAGCATTACAAAGGCAACAAATCTTTATGTTAAAAAAGTTAATAAAAGTAAGATGAAAAAGGAAAAAGATCTGGTTCTGAAAGGAGATGGCTGAACTAATAAAGGCAAAGAGAACAGCTTTCAGGAAGAATAAAGGAGCCCAAAAAGAGGAAAACAGGGAAGAATATCTGATGAAGCTGTGGGAGACAAAGAAAGAAATCAGGAAAGCAAAAGATCAAGTGGAAGGAAGGATTGCCAAAGAGGTAAAGCGAGGAGACAAACATTTTTCCGATTGATCAGAGAAAGAAGGAAGGCTGAAGAAGTTAAATTGAGAGGGGATGAGGAGCAATTGGTGGAGAGATGGAGAAATGGTAGAAGTATTAAATAAATACTTCAGTTCAGTGTTCTCTAAAGACCACCCTGGAGAAAGACCATTGCTGGTTGACAAGACTGTAGATGGGGATGGAGTAGACGAACTCTGCTTTCAGAAGAGAATGTATGGAGGAGCTAGGAAAACTGAAAGTGGACAAAGCCATGCGGCCTGATGAGGTTCATCCCAGGATACTGAGAGAGCTCAGAGATGTGCTGGTGGGTCTGCTGAAAGACCTGTTTAATAGATCCCTAGAAACGGGAGTGGTGCTGCGAAACTGGAGAACTGGAGAAGTGCAGTTGTGGTCCCTCTTCACAAGGGTGGAATCAGAGAGGAGACTGGAAACTACAGGCCGGTTAGCCTCACCTCAGGGGTGAGAAAATTAATGGAGACTCTGTAGGTAGTTCACTCTCCTTTCCTTCAGCAATTTGGCGGCTTGTTGGACCCGAAGCAGCATGGATTCACCAGGGGAAGGTCCTGTCAGACCACTCATTGATTTTTTTTATTTTCTGACTAGAGAATTTGATTGAGGAAGAGAATGGGATGATATCTACTTGGATTTTAGCAAAGCTTTTGATATGGACTGGGAGTGAGTGCCATGGTGGTGGTGTGGATTACAAACTGGTTGACTGATAGGAGACAGCGTGTGATGGTAAGTGGAACCTACTCTGAAGAGAGATCGGTGTTAAGCGGAGTGACACAGGTATCACTGTTGGGACCGGTTCTGCTCAATATCTTTGGGAGTGACATTGCAGAAAGCATAGAAACATAGAAACATAGAAATGACGGCAGAAGAAGACCAAATGGCCCATCCAGTCTGCCCAGCAAGCTATGCACTTTTTTTTTTTTCTCTCATACTTCTGCTACTCTTGGCCCTTAGTAACCTTTTGGTTCTATTTCCCTTCCACCCACACCATTAATGTAGAGAGCAATGTTGGAACTGCATCCAAGTGAATATTTACCATAGTTAGGGGTAGTAACCGCCACAAATAAGCAAGCTTCACCCATGCCTTTGTTTACCCAGACTATGTAACTCAGTCCTTGTTGGTTATTGTCTGTATATAGATCCACCTTTCTATGTTCCCCCTGCCGTTGAAGCAGAGAGCTATGTTGGATATGCGTGAAGTATCAGACTTGCTCCCCTGCCATCAAAGCAGAGAGCTATGATGGATACGCGTTGAAAGTGAAGTATCAGACTTTCTCCCCTGCCGTTGAAGCAGGGAGCAATGTTGGATATGCGTTGAAAGTGAAGTATCAGACTTTCTCCCCTGCCGTTGAAGCAGAGAGCAATGTTGGATATGCGTTGAAAGTGAAGTATCAGACTTTCTCCCCTGCCGTTGAAGCAGAGAGCTATGTTGGATTTGCGTGAAGTATCAGACTTGCTCCCCTGCCGTTGAAGCAGAGAGCCATGTTGGATATGCTCACTAGACCCACCCGCACTGCCCTCCAAGGGACACTCACTAGACCCACCCGCACTGCCCTCCAAGGGACACTCCGTACCCCCTCTATCAAATCCACTAAACTTATTTCCACAATGAACAGAGCCTTTTCCCTGGCCGGCCCCACCCTGTGGAACTCTATGCCCCCAGACTTGCGCACTGAAACATCTACTCCCAAATTCAAAAAAAAGCTAAAAACCTGGCTCTTCTTACAGGCCTACCCCTCCCTCAACAACCATCCTCCTGATGTCCCCCTAAGCGGTGTATAATGCATTCCTGGTATCACCATTTACAATGTGCTTCTGCTGACTCTTCTCTCATCTCCCTTCTCCCCTTTGCTTTCCTTATATATTTACAGTGCCTTATATGTATTACCTCCACAATGTACGCTTGTTAACTTCTCCTTTCATCTGCTCCCAATTTTAGGAACCTTCGTTCCTTGTAAATAGTTACCCAGTTTCTGTTTGCTGATGTTCTTCTATTGTATGCAAAGTTTACTGTTCTATGTAATGGCTGTGCCAAAAGTTCTGTTTAATGACACTGTCAAAAAGTTTTAGTTTTCTGGAAACCGGTACGATGTGCAAACGGTTATCGGTATATAAAATCATTTAAATAAATAAATAAAATAAATAAAGTGAAGTATCAGACTTGCTCCCCTGCCGTTGAAGCAGAGAGCCATGTTGGATATGCTTGAAAGTGAAGTATCAGACTTGCTCCCCTGCCGTTGAAGCAGAGAGCTATGCTGGATATGCATTGAAAGTGAAGTATCAGGCTTATTTGGTTTAGGGTAGTAACCGCCGTAACAAGCAAGCTACTCCCCGCTTTTTGTGAATGCAAATTTTTTTTTTCCACACATCCTCTTGCCGTTGAAGGTTAGAGCAATGTTGGAGTCGCATTAACCGTGTGTGTTTTTATTGAATAAGGGTATAATCTCCAGGCAGTAGCCATCATTCCCGCGAGCCATCCACTCTTCATTTACGACCTCTAGACTTGACGGATCCACAGTTTTTATCCCACGCCCCTTTGAAGTCCTTCACAGTTCTGGTCTTCACCACTTCCTCCAGAAGGGCATTCCAGGCATCCACCACCCTCTCCGTGAAGAAATACTTCCTGACTTTGTTTCTGAGTCTTCCTCCTTGGAGCTTCAACTTGTGACCCCTGGTTCTGCTGATTTTTTTCCGACGGAAAAGGTTTGTTGTTGTCTTTGGATTGTTAAAACCTTTCAAGTATCTTAAAGTTTGAATCATATCACCCCTGCTCCTCCTTTCTTCCAGGGTGTACATATTTAGATTCTTCAATCTCTCCTCATAAGTCATTTGATGAAGACCCTCCACCTTTCTGGTCGCCCTTCTCTGGACTGCTTCCATCTTGTCCCTGTCACTTCGGAGATACAGTCTCCAGAACTGAACACAGTACTCCAGGTGAGGCCTCACCAAGGACCTGTACAAGGGGATAATCATTTCCCTTTTCTTACTCGATATTCCTCTCTCTATGCAGCCCAGCATTCTTCTGGCTTTTGCTATCGCCTTGTCACATTGTTTCGCCGACTTCAGATCATTAGACACCATCACCCCAAGGTCTCTCTCCTGCTCCGTGCACATTAGTCTTCCCCCCCCCCCCCCCCCCCCCCCATCAAATACAGTTCATTCGGATTTCCTCTCCCCATATGCATGACTTTGCACTTCTTGGCATTGAATCTCAGCTGCCATATCTTCGACCACTCTTCCAGCTTCCTTAAATCCCGTCTCATTCTCTCCACTCCTTCCGGTGTGTCCACTCTATTGCAGATCTTAGTGTCGTCTGCAAAAAGACAAATTTTACCTTCTATCCCATCCGCAATGTCGCTCACAAAGATATTGAACAGGATTGGTCCCAACACCGATCCTTGTGGTACACCACTTAAAACTGCTCTCTCTTCAGAGAGGTTTCCTTTTACCATCACACATTGTCTTCTGTCCGTCAACCAGTTTGTAATCCAGGCCACCACCTTGGCACTCACTCCTAAGCTTCTCATTTTATTCACCAGTCTCTTGTGTGGAACCGTATCAAACGTTTTGCTGAAATCCAAGTAGATGACATCGAGCGCTCTTCCTTGATCCAATTCCTTGGTTACCCAGTCAAAAAAGTCAATCAGATTTGTCTGACAGGATCTTCCCCTGGTGAATCCATGCTGCCTCTGGTCCAGCAATTCACCCGACTGTAGATAGTTCACTATTCTCTCTTTCAGCAGTGACTCCATTACTTTTCCCACCACTGAAGTGAGGCTAACCGGTCTGTAGTTACCAGCCTCTTCTCTGTTCCCACTCTTGTGAAGCGGGACCACCACCGCTCTTCTCCAATCACTCGGCACCACTCCCGTTTCTAGGGATTTATTGAACAGGTCACACAGCGGACCCGCCAGCACATCTCTGAGTTCCCTCAGTATCCTGGGATGAACTTCATCAGGCCCCATGGCTTTGTCCACTTTCAGATTCTTCAGCTCTTCCCATACCTTTTCTACTGTAAATGGAGTTTCATCTATTCCACTCCCCTCCAGTTTCTTGTTAAGTAGAGATGGTCCTTCTCCATGGCCTTCTTTCATGAACACAGAACTGAAGTATTCGTTTAATATTTTCTGCCATTTCCTCGTCTTTCTCCACACATTGATCCTTTCCACCTTTCAATTTCACTATACCACTTTGAACTTTTCTCTTTTCACTGATGTATCTGAAAAATGTTTTGTCACCATTCTTTATCTCCTTGGCAATCCTCTCTTCTGCTTGACGTTTTGCCATCTTGATTGAAGGTAAAGTTTGTTTGTGGATGATACTAAAATCTGTAACAGAGTGGACACGTCTGAAGGAGTAGAGAGACTGAAAAATGATTTAAGGAAGCTTGAATAGTGGTTGAAGATTTGGCCCCTGGGATTCAATGCCAAGAAGTGCAGAGTCATGTATCTAGAGTGTGGCAATCTGAAAGAGTTGTATATGATGAGGCGTGAAACACTGATGTGCTTGGACCAAGAGAGACCCCTTAGGATAATAGTGTTTGGTGATCTAAAGATAGTGAAGAAATATGACAAGGCAATAGCTAAAGCCAGAAGAATGCTGGGCTGCATAAACAAGAGGAATAACCAGTAAGAAAAAGGAGGTGATAATGCCCTTATACAGGTCCTTGGTGATGCTTCACCTGGAGTACTATGTTCAATACTGGTGGAGACCATATCTCAAAAAGAATAGACACAGTATGGAGGCAGTCCAGGGAAGATCCTTCCCTGGACTGCCTCCACGTAAGTCAGAAGACTTACGTGGAGAGGCTGAAGGATCTAAATATGTATATCCTGGAAGAGAGGAGGTGCAGGGGAGATATGATACTGACCTTCAGATACCTGAAAGGTTTAAAAGATACACAAACTTTGAATGTTTTTCATCAGAAATGAAACAATAGAACTAGGGGTCACAAAATGAAACTCTAAGGAGGATGTCTCAGTATTAATATCAGGAATTATTTTTTCACGGAGAGGATGGTGGGGGCCTGGAATGCCCTTCTGGAGGAGGTGATGAAGAAGAAAACAGTCAAAGAATTCAAAGGGGTATGGGATAAACACTGTGGATCCCTAAATGTTAAAGGAAGGAAATGAAGAGGGATGTATGTATGTATGTATGTATGTATTTATTTATTTATTTATTTATTGTTTTTGTTATACCGAGTTTCATGACAGGCATCACATCAACCCGGTTTACAAATAACAAAGAGTGAAAGCATAACGTAACGTAAAAACAATATTTACAATAAGAACCTTGAACTTAAATACAGAGAATCAGATCAAGGGAGAGAGAAAGTTACAATAAAACAGGGAAAATTAACTTGGAACTGGAAGAAGGGAGAGATTGAACAGAGCAATATTTACATTTCAGCTTATTAACGTAATAGAATAGCAAAGTGAATAAATAAGACTATGTGAGTAAATGTGGCGGTACATCACTATGAAACGGTACATAAGTAACCAAATTTATTTATTTAAAATCATTTGTCTGCCTATAGCAGGACCACTGTGCTAAATGGATTACAATATCAAAATCCATACAACTTCATATCTAACCTGCATGGAGCAGCATTACTACCCTTAACTGAAGGGTAACAAATGCTGCTTGATTTTATTGTAAATATTACCCCCAAGCCTTATCATAAGGGTAGTAACAGCACAGAGTGGCAGCCACTACTTTTAAGAGAAACATAAAGGTATCCTGCATGGAGCGGCAGATACTCCCATAAGAAGCCTACTGGACAGACTGGATGGGCCTTCTGGCCCTTTTCTGCCATCGTTACTATCACAAAAGCTGATATATAATCTTCATTTTACATACAATGCGTGTGTTTCCAGGTTAATGTGTTGGATATCTTGATTAGGTATAGTGGTATTGGGTTTCACTTTTCCATTTATTGTAAAGAGACAGATTGTAACACCTGTTATGGAGAGAGTCAATAGTGGACCCTTGGGCCGGCTGATTAGAGACAAAGTCCAATAGTTGTTAATGAGCCGGGAGGCGGACCCTAGCTGGAGCGGATTGGTGAAGTCTTCGCCCTGGAAACCCGAGACCCCCCCAGGAGAAGCCCGTAGGGGTCCGAGTCGCTGGGACTTAGGAGAATCGTGAAGAAGTCCGAGGGTCGTGGCTGGCTGAAGGCAAGGAGAATCGTGAGGAAGTCCGAAGGTCGTGGCTGGCTGAAGACAAGGAGAATCGTGAGGAAGTCCGAAGGTCGTGGCTGGCTGAAGACAAGGCAAACCTGGAACCGGAGCTGGAGTCAAGGCACAGCTGGAACAAGCAGGAACCAGAGTTGGAAGCAAGGCACGGCTGGAACAAGCAGGAACCGGAGCTGGAAGCAAGGCACGGCTGGATCAAGCAGGAAGCAACTAAGCACTCAAAGGAGCGACCTCGTTGCAAAGGCAAAGTAAGGGAGGCAGACGCCGGTTTAAATAGCCAGCCGGCGTCTGATGTCAAAAACAGGGCGGTTCAGCACTTCCGGGTGCTGGGCCTACAAAAGCAGTCCCTTCGCGCGCGCGCGCGCGCGTTCCCCAGCGGGAGGAGGAGTCAGGCACGGGCCTCAGCAGCGTCTCCACATGGGGAGAGCCGCTGCCACGCGGTCGGGTCGGCCCTGGAAGCAGCGGTATGTGGCGGGCATGGGGGAGCCGGCGAAAAAGTAAAGACCCGGTCGCTAGCCTAGCGACCGGGACCGCAACAGTACCCCCCCTTTTACGCCCCCTCTTCAAGGGACTTGGTCTGTCAGGATGGTCCAGATGGAACTGCTGTAGGAGGGTCTTGTCCAAAATATTGTGGGCAGGCTCCCACATATTGTCCTCGTTCCCACAACCCTCCCAGGCCAGCAAGTATTCCCAACGCCTGTTGGCAAATCGAGCATCAAGGACCTCTCGTACCTGAAATGTTGGATCCTCATCTGCGGTGGTGGAACCATCTTCGAGTGGCCTGGGGTGAAATCTGGAAAGAATCACTGGTTTTAAGAGGGAGACGTGGAAGACATCATGGATGCGTAGAGTGGTGGGAAGTCGTAGGCGATAGGAGACCAGACCTACCCTTTCTGCTACGCGGAAGGGACCACAGAACTTGGGTGACAGTTTCTTGGAAGGTTGCCTCAAATGAATGTTTTTTGTACTAAGCCACACTCGATCACCTGGGAGAAAAGAGAATGCAGGTTTCCGGTGTTGATCATAGTAGCGCTTAGCAGTGCGTGTGACTTTCTGAAGCCGGTGTTGAGTGGAGGTCCAAAGTTTACTCAGTTGGTCAGCGGTTAACTGAGCGGCAGGTGAAGAGGTGGGTACAGGCAGGGGTAATGGTGGCTTAAGCTGTTTACCATACACAATTTGGAAGGGCGACTTCCCTGTCGCCATATGTATTTGATTATTATAGGCAAACTCTGCCCACGGGAGAAGCTCCACCCAATTATCTTGTCTGTGGTTGATAAATGCTCGTAAGAACAACTTTAACGAATGATTCATGCGTTCAGTTTGCCCGTTACTTTGCGGGTGAAAAGCGGTAGAGAAACTCAAATGGATCTTAAATTTTTTGCATAAGGCCCTCCAATATCTGGCTGTGAATTGGGGACCCCTGTCGGACACAATGTCTTGGGGCAGACCATGGATGCGAAACACATGGTGTGTGAACAGAGAAGCCAATTCAGTCGCGGAGGGTAGTTTGGGCAGGGGCACGAAGTGAGCCATTTTAGAGAACCGGTCCACCGTGACCCAAACCACAGTCTTGCCTTGAGAAGGCGGAAGTTCTACCACAAAATCCGTGGCTATATGTGTCCAGGGTTCCGTAGGCACCGGTAACGGTTGCAGTAAACCTCTCTGAGGACCATTTAGTGGTTTTTGCAGGGCGCAGGTGGGGCAGGAGTTAACGTAGAGTGAAACGTCACGTCGAAGTCCGGGCCACCAATAAAAACGATTTATGAGAGCCAATGTTCTTTGTCTACCGGCGTGCCCCCCGGTCAAAGAGTCGTGTCCCCAAGACAAAACGTTTCTCCGAAGCCTTTTTGGAACCGGAGTTTTACTCGTAGAATCAATTGAGGTGGTAGTTAGTTGAACACATGCAGGGTCCAGGATGGGTTGCGGAGAGTCCTCCTCTTCCTCCAGCTGAGTGGTATGAGACAGGGCATCGGCTCGAACATTCTTTTCTGCAGGTCGATACTTGAGGACAAAATTGAAGCGACTGAAGAAGAGTGACCATCTCGCTTGCCGTGGGTTCAGTCGCTGAGCTTGAGCTAAGTACAATAAATTTTTATGGTCAGTGTATACAGTCACCGGATGGTTAGCCCCCTCCAGCCATTGCCTCCACTCCTCGAAGGCTAACTTGATGGCTAAACGTTCTTTGTCTCCGATGCTGTAATTACATTCGGCGGGCGAAAATTTCTTTGAAAAGTAGGAACATGGCATTAACTTGCCGGAAGCATCGTGTTGACTGAGGACAGCGCCGACAGCCAGGTTCGAAGCATCGACCTCCAGGATGAAGGGGCGTTGTGGATCCGGGTGACGTAAGCAAGACGCTGCTAGGAATGCTTGTTTTAACTCTTCAAAGGCATCGGAGGTGGTGGTAGGCCAATCGTGAGCGTTGGCTCCTTTGCAAGTAAGCGCGGTGAGAGGAGCTACCTTCTGGGAGTAATGAGGTATAAAATGCCTGTAAAAGTTGGCAAAACCAAGGAAACGCTGTAGGGCTTTCAGGCCAGAGGGACGAGGCCAATTGATAATGACTGCAACTTTTTCTGGGTCCATCTGGAAACCGGATGAGGAAACAATGTATCCTAAGAACGGGAGCATCTCACATTCAAACTGGCATTTCTCAAACTTGGCGTATAAATGATTGTCTCTAAGGGCTTGTAGCACCCGTTTGACGTGTTGGCGATGAGTAGAGAGATCTTGGGAATAGATCAAGACGTCGTCAAGGTATACGATGACAAAAGAATGAAGCATCTCCCGGAGTACCTCATTCATAAGATTCTGAAAGACAGCAGGCGCATTACATAAGCCGAAAGGCATTACCAAATACTCGTAATGTCCGTCACGAGTGTTGAATGCTGTCTTCCACTCGTCTCCCGGACGAATACGAACCAGGTTGTATGCCCCACGCAAATCCAGCTTTGTAAAGACCTTGGCCCCCTGAAGTCTATCGAGCAATTCCGGGATTAGAGGCAAGGGATAGCGATCCTTCTTAGTGATGGAGTTCAGCCCTCGATAGTCTATGCATGGCCTGAGGGAGCCATCTTTTTTGGCTACGAAAAAGAAGCCTGCTCCTGCAGGGGAGTGTGAAGGGCGAATGAAGCCCTTAGCAAGGTTTTCTGTGATGTAGTCCGACATTGCGCGGGTTTCTGGCAGTGAAAGAGGGTAGACCCTACCCCGCGGGGGAGTGGAGCCTGGCAGTAGATCAATGGCACAGTCAAAAGGCCGGTGGCACGGGAGGAGCTCTGCCTTTTGCTTAGAGAACACGTCAGAGAATTCTTGGTAAGGCAGAGGAAGTTCCAGAGCTGAGTGAGAGAGTAGCACTTCGGGCCTTGGAAGGGGGTCCAGACAGTTCCGGAAACAATAAGAACTCCACTGAGCAATTTGGAGTGAGTCCCAATGGATCACAGGAGCGTGTTGCTGCAACCAGGGGAGTCCCAAGACCACAGGATGTACTGATTTCTCGAGTAGCAACAAAGAGATTGTCTCAGTGTGGAGCGTGCCGGTTCGTAAGGTGAGAGGCATCGTGGTTTCAGAAATGTAGCCAGGTAGGGGGGTTCCCCGGATGGAGGTAACTCGTAACGGAGGTATCCGGCGCTTTGTAGGTAGTCCCAGTTGGCGTACTAGTTCCTCTAGGATAAAATTCCCACCGGCTCCGGAATCAATAAATGCTAGAGTCTGGAAGGAGCCTCCGGGATACTCTACGGTTATAGGGACCGTACATTGAGGAGCAGCATTAATACAGCCTAGGGAAATCTCCTCATCTCTCCCTAGACTTGACCATTTCCAGGTCTCGCTGGACATTGACCCAAGAAATGACCCTTGGTACTGCAATACAGGCAGAGCCCCTGGGTGCGGCGGCGTCTCTTCTCTTCCTCGGTCAGAGGTGCCCGCCCAAGCTACATGGGTTCTTCCGAGGAGTTGCTGGTAGCCGATTGTGTCTTGTGAGGTGCAGTCAGAGATCGGGAGAAGGAGGGTGCCAGCTAAACTGGCCGGCGAAGGACTCGGCCCTCCTTGGCCCGCTGTTGCAAACGTCGGTCAATCTTCCCTGCCAAATCTATTACCCCATTCAGGGTGGGCGGAACATCCCGGGCCATCAATTCGTCTTTGATACGCCCTGCGAGTCCTTCCAGGAAAATACCTCGCAAGCAGTCATCCTGCCAGCCGAGTTCCATAGCCAGAGTGCGGAATTCAATGGCGTAATCCACCAGAGAATGGGACCCTTGTCTTAGCTGCAGGATCTCAGTGGTAGCGGTAGTCATACGAGCTGGTTCATCAAAAGTTTGTTTAAAATGAGTCACAAAATCCTGCAAATTGTGAAGCATGGCGTCTTGATTCTCCCACACGGGTGAGGCCCAAAGCATGGCCTTCCCATCGAGCAGTGACAAAATATATGCCACCTTGACGGCATCAGAAGGGAACTGCCCCGGTAACAAGGTGAAGCGGATGAAGCATTGATTCAGAAACGCCCTACACGATTTGGCATCCCCAGAGTAACGTGTGGGCGCCGGAAGTTGAGTCTGCACGAGAGTCGGAGGCACAGGCGGAGGTGGGGGTTGTACCACCTCTGGAGGATTAGCGTCCAACCGGCTGGCTAGACGATCCACCGTAGCTGCCAAGACCTCCAGGCATTGCTGTTGTTGCTGGATTCTTTGGGCCATACCGGGAATGGCCTGCATGGGAGAGGAGTCCACCGAGTCCATGGCCTTTGCAAACTGTTATGGAGAGAGTCAATAGTGGACCCTTGGGCCGGCTGATTAGAGACAAAGTCCAATAGTTGTTAATGAGCCGGGAGGCGGACCCTAGCTGGAGCGGATTGGTGAAGTCTTCGCCCTGGAAACCCGAGACCCCCCCAGGAGAAGCCCGTAGGGGTCCGAGTTGCTGGGACTTAGGAGAATCGTGAAGAAGTCTGAGGGTCGTGCTGGCTGAAGGCAAGGAGAATCGTGAGGAAGTCCGAAGGTCGTGGCTGGCTGAAGACAAGGAGAATCGTGAGGAAGTCCGAAGGTCGTGGCTGGCTGAAGACAAGGCAAACCTGGAACCGGAACTGGAGTCAAGGCACGGTTGGAACAAGCAGGAACCCGAGCTGGAAGCAAGGCACGGCTGGAACAAGCAGGAACCCGAGCTGGAAGCACGGCACGGCTGGAACAAGCAGGAACCAGAGCTAGAAGCAAGGCACGGCTGGAACAAGCAGGAACCAGAGCTGGAAGGAAGGCACGGCTGGAACAAGCAGGAACCGGAGTTGGAAGCAAGGCACGGCTGGAACAAGCAGGAACAGGAGCTGGAAGCAAGGCACAGCTGGAACAGACAGGAACCGGAGCTGGAAGCAAGGCACGGCTGGAACAAGCTGGAACCGGAGCTGGAAGCAAGGCACGGCTGGGACAAGCAGGAACCGGAGCTGGAAGCAAGGCACGGCTGGAACAAGCAGGAACCGGAGCTGGAAGCAAGGCACGGCTGGGACAAGCAGGAACCGGAGCTGGAAGCAAGGCACGGCTGGGACAAGCAGGAACCGGAGCTGGAAGCAAGGCACGGCTGGGACAAGCAGGAACCGGAGCTGGAAGCAAGGCACGGCTGGGACAAGCAGGAACCGGAGCTGGAAGCACGGCACGGCTGGAACAAGCAGGAACCGGAGCTGGAAGCACGGCACGGCTGGAACAAGCAGGAACCGGAGCTGGAAGCACGGCACGGCTGGAACAAGCAGAAACCGGAGCTGGAAGCAACTAAGCACTCAAAGGAGCGACCTCGTTGCAAAGGCAAAGTAAGGGAGGCAGACGCCGGTTTAAATAGCCAGCCGGCGTCTGACGTCAAAAACAGGGCGGTTCAGCACTTCCGGGTGCTGGACCTACAAAAGCAGTCCCTTCGCGCGCGTGCGCGCGTTCCCCAGCGGAGGGAGGAGTCAGGCACGGGCCTCAGCGGCGTCTCCACGTGGGGAGAGCCGCTGCCACGCGGTCGGGTCGGCCCTGGAAGCAGCGCGATGCGGCGGGCATGGGGGAGCCGGCGAAAAGGTAAGGCCCCGGTCGCTAGCCTAGCGACCGGGACCGCAACAACACCTGCTTAAATATACCAGTTGTCCCCCGGTTAAGTTACGCCAAAATATACCAGTAGGGCAATTCTTAAGATTATGTAAATTGTGCTCTATGACAGATTAATTTAGGGAAAGGGCTTCAGAGATGCAGATGAGATTTATGAAGTGGGGCTATCCAGCTAAGGCAGTGGTTCTCAACCCTGTCCTGGGGACCCCCCCAGCCAGTCGGGTTTTCAGGATATCCACAATGAATATGCATGAGAGAAAATTTGCATGCACTGCCTCCATAACATGCAAATTTTCTCTCATGCATATTCATTGTGGATATCCTGAAAACCCGACTGGCTGGGGGGGTCCCCAGGACAGGGTTGAGAACCACTGAGCTAAGGTAATATACGGTAGCAATCTTATAAGAGAGGCCATTAAGCTAATCGTGAGTCGTTACTTCAATCTCAGACCACACGAGAAGAATCAGGACTCATTTGTGCATTACCCTATACTCCAGATACTTGGAACGTCCAGAAGAGGATTAGGTCCCATTGGGATATTTAAAGATTACATTCGATTTTTCAAGATGGTACATCCATTGCCCTTACTAGAGTAAAGAATCTTAGAGATCGGTTGGTGCGGTCCACTTTTGTCTGACTTGATGACCGGGTAACAGATAGTACACAATGTGGACGTTTTCCCTGTGGTCACTGTAGCACCTGTACATTAGTTTTTTTCCAACCACCGGCCATTTCAGTTATCTTCTTTCACCACATGTGAATCGCCAAATGTTTTTTTATTTGATCTGGTGCCCGTGCGGGCTGTTTTACAATGGGAGACAACCTGGAAAGGGAAGGTTGGCATTCAGGAACATATTAGTATTAATCGTATTAGGCAAAATGCCCCCTCATCTCTCATTGGATAGTGAAGGGTCACACCATCTATGATTTGACTTTTTTCAGTGTTAGTTAAACCAGTGAATCTAATTGGGGAGGGGATTTCGCTAAGTTTTATACAGAAAGAACAATCTTACATTTACAAATGGGATACAGTTAACCCAAAGGCCCTTAATAAAGAGGTTGAATGGTCAGCCTTTTTTATAATAGAAGGGGTTGCTATACATTAAGAAGTGTGTTATACTATTGGTTGGTTTAGCTTTAAATAAGAGGTCACGTAGCATGATATATTCCATTCCGCCATGTTTTATGAGTAAAACAATAGAGGTTTGTGGTAAGTTAGCGTATTATACTTTATTCATATTTTATCTCCGTTTGCATTAGAAGTGAGTGTCCTATTCCTTTGCAGGTTTTGTTGAACATTGTCCCCTGATGCAGGCATAGTATTTGCCGAAATACTGCAGCATGGATGCGGGTGCAGGTTATTGCAAGGATACAAATAACAATTGAGAGGCAATATTTAAACTATTGATTCAAACTTGAGGCAAAGTTTTCAACATCATAAAGAGGAATATTTTGTGATTAACAAACCTCACTTTGTGGTGGCTTTGTTTAAAGGTTCGCTTGTGGATTACCATTTCTTCTGAGAACTGATACATAAATATTACACTTTTTAAGAGTTGAATTTATACAATCTGAAATTTTGCAGAGGTGATGTTTCCATCCTACAATGGCTCAGACTTGGGATTATTAAGGGTTTGGGTTTATTGTAAATTTCTATATTTTGTTGGGTTATAGGGCATTGTGAATGGAGGAATGGTGTCCTTTGGAGATTTGAAAAAGAGGTAAAAAATCATTTTTACTGTTCTTTGTTAATCGGCAATACAGTGTAAAGTGAGAACAGTCTAGCAGCTTTTTTGATTAGCTGATGATAGCTCAATTTATATGCAAGCCATTTCAAAAAGGTTAGATAGCATTTTTTCCATATAAAGATAAGATATTCTTGTGGTGGACATATACTGATGATTTAATTTGGAGGGGGTCAGTTTTGGAATCTGAAGTTCAAATACACGGCTAGTGCTCAAACGTTTTTTAGATATTCAAATTTCTATCACTGACAATTGTTTTCAGTTTGCTATTTATTGCAATTTTTAGATATAACATATTTTTTACAATTTTCTAGTTGTCATCCTTGACAACACAAAGCCTGTGAATTAATTTTTTAGACTCTGGAGATTATATTCAGATATGAAAGAGATTAAAACCCATGAAATGGATGGCCGCTGGATGAGACGTTGTGATCAGAGCGTCCTCGAGTAAACTGTTAAAGAATATCTTTTTTCCTGCGAAACACTTACCTAGTATGGGAAGGAAGCGCAAACCGAGGACATCTTACCCTGCTGATCCCTCGGTGAGCACCCCCTCCGGCCCGATGGACGCCCATGTCACACGCAGCACTCGAGAAGCGGGAGACCGACCGTTGCAGAGTGGGGGAGGGGAAGTAGAGTTCCCTTCTCTGCCTGGTTCCATGTCACCTTTGAGTCCCGCAGTGAGGACCCCACCGCTAGATCCAGCAGCCGGTAGAGACGCATCACAGATTGGGGAGGATACTCTGAACCGGAGTGGTCATGATTTCCTCTCAGCAGGAGCAGGAGTGCTGCCGACATCTGCTTCTAGCCCAACAGACGATCAGAGGCTCGGCGGTGAAGGAGGAGGAATACCAACGGAGGGAAATGCTATGGCTGCTACAGTTTCTACCACGAGGGCAATACCAGTAATGGTAAGACCTTTGATTTTCTCTTTTGAAACTTTATGGGAAGCCATTAACGAAATGAGGACAAATATTTTGCAACAACTAACTCCAGCAATGGAGCAACTGAGGAAATTTGAAGAGAAGTTGGAGGTGTATGAAAAGTTCAATATTGAGGCAGACCAACAATCAGTGACTATCAGGACTGAGATAAAAATGATTCAACAAGCGCAAGCAATGATTATAAAAGATAATAAAATCATGGGACAAAAGATTGAGAGCCTAGAGAATTATGCAAAAAGCAGGAATGTTAGATATATAAATTTCCCACAGTTACCAGTGAGGTCTTCAAGGGAAGTCTTTAATAGATATATGCTTGAAATATTAAAAATCCCAGCTGATCAAAGTCCAATGATTTTGAAATCCTTTTATTTACCAAAGCCTAGAACATCGGCAGAACAACAAAGAAATGGATTAGAGATGGAAACACCAGTGATTGATCAACCTCTGAATATAACAGCATTGCTGGAAACATCGGACACTGAAATGGCGGTTCCTGCAACTTTGATTGTGATTTTTGTTTCTGATACAGATAGAGATAGACTTCTGAGACTGAGCATAAAACATAGAAATGAGAGATTTCTTGGTTTAATGGTCCGAGCCTTTCCTGACTTGTCTCGCGAGACACAGAAGAAAAGGAAGGCCTTTCTCCTTTTGCGATCTCAGGTCTTGTTAATTGGGGCTAGATATTTCCTTAAATTCCCATGCAAGTGTGTGGTCAAATATTTGCAAAATACTTATGTTTTTTTCAATCCGCCCCAGTTAACACAGTTCTTGGTTGGTAAGACCCCAGTGGCCATAGATGATATACCCTGAAGGATCCTCCATATTCTCACAAAAAATGTGTGGTGCTGTAACCATCCGGAATTACCTTTATTATTGGCATGATTATAATTTGTTTGATAGGTTTGGTAAGATCCGTCCTCCCCTTTGTGGATCTCTTCAGTGAAACAATAAGAGGAGTAATGTTTCTTTTCCTTTATTCTTTTTGGTTAAATTTAGATGATATTGATGTTATAAGTACCGACTAAGATATATTGTTTTCCCTGATTCTGTACAAGATTTTCTTGAATAATTGTAAAAATTGCATAAATAAATAATAATTAAAAAAAAAAAAAAAACCCATGAAATAGAGATGGCAAGTTGGTTTATATACAGGGGATATAAACTGCCAAGGCAGACAAGCATACACATAAGAGAATGCTATTCGTTAATTGTAATCTTTTGCTTCAGCCATGTACATGTGAGCCCTTAGACCGGTTGTCTGCATTTATCTTTGTCTGTGGGGACAATGTAGGATTATTTGCAAATATTGAAATGTGCTTAGGGTGGACTATTTTCCTTAAACTATTTTCATTTTCTAACATGCTTCCATGCAGCATAAGAACATGCCATACTGGGTCAGACTAAGGGTCCATCAAGCCCAGCATCCTGTTTCCAACAGTGGCCAATCCAGGCCATAAGAACCTGGCAAGTACCCAAAAATTAAGTCTATTCCATGTTACCATTGCTAATGGCAGTGGCTATTCTCTAAGTCAACTTAATAGCAGGTAATGAACTTCTCCTCCAAGAACTTATCCAATCCTTTTTTAAACACAACTATACTAAATGCACTAACCACATCCTCTGGCAACAAATTCCAGAGTTTAATTGTGCATTGAGTAAAAAAGAACTTTCTCCGATTAGTTTTAAATGTGCCACATGCTAACATCATGGAGTGCCCCCTAGTATATTATCCGAAAGAGTAAATAACCGATTCACATCTACCCGTTCTAGACCTCTCATGATTTTAAACACCTCTATCATATCCCCCCTCAGCCGTCTCTTCTCCAAGCTGAAAAGTCCTAACCTCTTTAGTCTTTCCTCATAGAGAAGCTGTTCCATTCCCCTTATCATTTTGGTCGCCCTTCTCTGTACCTTCTCCATCGCAATTATATCTTTTTTGAGATACGGCGACCAGAATTGTACACAGTATTCAAGGTGCGGTCTCACCATGGAGCGATACAGAGGCATTATGACATTTTCCGTTTTATTCACCATTCCCTTTCTAATAATTCCCAACATTGTTTGCTTTTTTGACTGCCGCAGCACACTGAACCGACGATTTCAATGTGTTATCCACTATGACACCTAGATCTCTTTCTTGGGTTGTAACCCCTAATATGGAACCTAACATTGTGTAACTATAGCATGGGTTATTTTTCCCTATATGCATCACCTTGCACTTATCCACATTAAATTTCATCTGCCATTTTGATGCCCAATTTTCCAGTCTCACAAGGTCTTCCTGCAATTTATCACAATCTGCTTGTGGTTTAACTACTCTGAACAATTTTGTATCATCGGCAAATTTGATTATCTCATTCGTATTTCTTTCCAGATCATTTATATATATATTGAAAAGTAAAGGTCCCAATACAGATCCCTGAGGCACTCCACTGCCCACTACCTTCCATTGAGAAAATTGTCCATTTAATCCTACTCTCTGTTTCCTGTCTTTTAGCCAGTTTGCAATCCACGAAAGGACATCGCCACCTTCCCATGACTTTTTACTTTTCCCAGAAGCCTCTCATGAGTAACTTTATCAAACGCCTTCTGAAAATCCAAGTATACTACATCTACCGGTTCACCTTTATCCACATGTTTATTAACTCCTTCAAAAAAGTGAAGCTATGCTGGAAAGACTGCGCGTCCCCTTTGGACACGACTAATTGAACATCAGAGTTGTCTCCATAATGCATCAATTGAGATACCATTGCTTAGCTATGAGACAAGTATTTACAGAGTTGATAGGATTCCAGTTTCCCCTGTGGGTGGTGATTATCACTGTCTGCCTCAGTAGCTCCATTGGATTTTGTAATTTACTTTTATTCCAGTTGATGATTGCCTTGTTTTGTTACCAAAGAAATTGTGACATGGCATCTTCCAACATTTTTCACAATTTTAAAATGGTGATTTTCTCTGCTCTCTGTCCTGAGACAAATCTGTTTGAATCATCAGAAGATCCTTCGGCATTCCCCTTGAGGCAGGAAGTTCATTACATTTTACACAATATTAAAATGGTGTTTTTCTCTGCTCTCTGTCCTGAGACAAATCTGTTTGAATCATCAGAAGATCCTTCGGCACTCCCCTTGAGGCAGGCAGTTCATTACAAAACACTGATGTCGGGATCTTGTGAATCGAGATTGACTGAGTGGACATTGACTATTTTAATGAAATTACTTGTTTGAGACTGTGTTCAGATAGCAATAAGATTTTAGATCACACATTTTGGGTTCTGCGTCATTCTAAGATGGCAAAAGGATCGCATTTCTCTTTTATACACACTGTTCACTTTTGTTGAATTCAAGAGAATTCTTAAGGCGTGTGATTATAACAAGTGGTGCCGAATCACTTGAATTCCATGACCGTGAAAGTTATTGTACCTTATATGTCACCTTTCATAAACATTTTTTTAAAAATATGTTTGTATACACTCTACTTCCTTTTGTTTGTGTTTCAGGAAATGTTTATTCATAGGAAGGCTGGTGTGGATGTCTGGATCACCCTCCCATAGGAGATAGTGAAGATACGAATGGTGACAAAATCAAAAGGCCATGGGATACACACAGAGGGTCCCCGGTAGCAAAAGAATGAAAATGAAGTACTGGAGTAAAGTGGTAAGGTTTCTGTATGAAGGTACCTGCATGGAGCAGCAGTTACAACCCTAAACACCCTGCTGGGCAGACTGGGTGCACCACTTTGCTCTTTATCTACCATCATTTATTGCGCTATTTCACTTAGATGTCTGCATCCTGCTTCTTGTAGATCTCCTATTGAACCATTTCTCTCCACTGCAATCAGCTTTAACTTCTGCCAGTATTATCCTTGTAACTCCTCCTCTCAGGTCACTACATTGGCATCCTACCCCTTCCTGCATAGAGTACAAGCTTCTCTAACCACCTAATAAGTGCATTCATTCTGCAGCTCATTCCCTCTCCTACCTTCTCTCTTCCTTTGTGGAAACGATTCTAAAGAACAAAATCTCAGAGCATATAGAAAGATAAGATTTAATGGGGCACAGCCAGTATGGATTTATCCAAGGGAAGTATTGCCTCACAAATCTGCTACTTTTGTTTTGAAGGGGCTAATAAACATATGGATAATTGTGCTTGTAGTGTATTTGGATTTTCAGAAGGCAAGTGTCCCATGAGAGACTCCTGAGAAAAGTAAAGAGTTATGGGATAGGAGAAAAATCCTATTGTGGATTGCAAACTTGTTGAAAGATAAGAGACAGTGTAGGATTAAATGGTCAGTTTTCACAGTGGAGAAGGGTAAACAGTGGAGTGCCTCAGGGATATGAACTGGGACCAGTGCTTTTAAATCTACTTATAAATGATGTGGAAAAAGGGAATGATGAGTAAGGTGATCAGATTTGCAGATGAGATAAAATTATTCTAAGTTGTTAAATCACAAGCAGATTGTGAAAAGTTGCAGGAGAACCTTACAAGATGAAGACTGGGCATTCAAAAGGCTGACAAAATTTAATGTGAACAAATTCAAAGTGATGCACATGGGGGAAAAGAAGTAACACACACTAAGGGCCGGATTTTAAAAAGGCCCGGCAACGCGCGTAAAGCCCCGGGACGCATGGAAGTCCCGGGGCTTTACTAAAGGGGCAGTCCGGGGGTGGGGCCAGAGGCCTGAAACACAGCGGCCATTGCCGCTGTGTCGAAGGATTGCCTGCCGGTGCGCGCAACTTGCGCCTGCCCAGAGGCAGGCACAAAAGGTAAAATAAAACTTTTGGGGGAGGTTAGAATAGGGCTAGGGGAGGAAAGGTTAGGGGAAGGCATGGGAAAGGTCAGGTTAGGGGGAAGAGAAGTTCCCTTCCAGGCCGCTCCGATTTCACTGCTCTTCTTGGCCACTCACATCTATTCCTGGACCTCCACATTTGCAGGATGTGACTCTGTTCCTCTTAATGAAGGGAAAGTCCTTTAAATTTTCACACAACTTTGCAAGAGAGGCTCAGAGCTTCTTGGGAAGATGACATTGTTCTTCAGTCATTTTGAAATGGGGGATCCTACTTTAAGCTGCAGTTTCATTCCCGTGTAAGCTGCTTGGAGGAGTCAGCGTATTTTCTCCCCTGTACTGAGGACATTGTGCTCATAATGCAGCAGGAAGATTCCAGGGCCTCCACGACAACCATGGGACACAGAGAGTGAGGGAGTGCTCCATGCGGAGCAGAGGCTCCTCTGATGCAGGGTTACTGAGAGGGCGAGTTTGCTGAGTCTGGATTTTATTCTTTCAATGTTTGACTTCTCTCTGCTTTCCTAATAGAATTCATGGATTTTATTTCTATACATTGATTGTATGGAATTTTGTTGTTTTTTGACCAGAAATGGTATGCTAAGCAGCTTGATTATTCATTGTTAAATTATTGCTGCATTGATTGTGAAGGGGTCTGAACGCTTCAACCTGACAAAGGACTTCATGTACCAGAATTCCCCTGCTTCATGACGGGTTTACTTACAGTCTGCAATACAGCTGTAATTAGGACATTGAGAAACTCTCTGTCAGCACATTGCACATTTTCATTTTTGGCTTCGCTGTTCTTATTCTCTGATAAGCTTTCACTGCTGTAACCTAGAATAGAACAATGGATGTATTATGTGAAGGGCTGTATTACTGCAGACTCGCGAATTCCTTTCCAGAACTGCAAGTCCCAGCAGCCTCTCCTGCAGAACATGGGAGAAGTTTCACGAAAGTTCCAGGGTGTCTAGGGAGGGGGTCAGTAGCCCCTTCAGCCGGAATATGCTTGCTCAGCAATGCTTAGAACGCATGTGTAAAAGATAAGAACTGTAAAGTGCATAAGAGTCTGCTCCTGAAGGGGAGGGGCATGCAGTTGTACTAAGCCTTTGTCTTAGCTGCATCTTGCTGGCAATAAAAGTCTATCTTTACGGATCAGTTGTCTGGACCTCCTTACTGACTAAAAAAGAGACGGTTACATTTGGCGAGCCTCAGCCAGGAGGTACCGGGGATGCTATTTTAGCCCCCCAGTTGGTCCAGGGGATTTTGTGGCGGAGTGATCCCCCAGACTTGCCTGGTGAGTGGCCACCGCTGAGTTCAGTGATCAGGTATCTGAGGGGGTCATTCCACGGAGATCCTCTGAGACCTTTGGGCTGGTGATCTGGGAAGAAGGCTTTCATGACGATCGGAAGAACCCTGCAGGCGAGTATTATGGGAATGATGGGAAAAGTGAAGAATAGCTAAAAGAGTAGCAAATAACCGGTCCATCCGTGAGGGGACCGAGGGGGCTTTGATCACACCCCAAGCGGTGGTTTGGTAGGAATTGCATTCCGAAAGCCACGCGCATAAAAAGAGGAAAAAGAAGTAACGCATACGATAGTGGGAATAGGTTTCTTGTTGTGTGAAAGTGACCCTTTTGTGTCTGACGGGTACGGACCCCTTACCTATCCGTCCTCCCTTCCCTCCTTTGTCTGTGAATTCTATCCTGATGGGAGGGGGCGGTTCGACTCCATTAAAAGTCATGACGGAACACTATAGGGAAGTGTTCGATAGACATAAATGTACTAAACCCAGAATGATTCAACAATGTACCCATAGGTGGCCCAGTTTGTGTGTAAATTGGCCTCCGGTAGGAACTTTCGATTTCCAAACGGCCACGAGGGTCCAGAAAATAGTTAGTGAAGAAGGGAATCCGGGTTGCCCTGAGGATATACCGTACATAACTGCTTGGATTGCAGTTATTGAAAATCCTCCGTCGTGGGCAAAGAAGCTAGTAGAGGGAGCCGCCCTCATAATGGTAACTCAAGTACGCAAAATGGGGAACCGGAAGTCCCCAGTGTCTGTCTGTCTGTAAGGTACCTGTAAAAAAAAAAAAAAAAAAAATTCTACTGTGGTAGATCGGTTAGACAAATTTCTTTTTGTGATCAAATGCATTATTTCTTTTGATAACTGCTATCTGTGAATTGCAAGCACATGTACCAGGGATTTTTTTAATTGTTTTAAACCCTAATAAGAAGAGTTTTGGTTTACAGATGCTGCACAAGACTACTATACAACAAATTAATTTACAATGTTAAGTTAAAATACTGATTTGATTACTGAGAATGCATTTACTGGTGTTGAAGTTTAGAACTTGATGGCAGTTAAGGGTTAACGGCAGAGATAATTACAGGAGAGAGGAGGGAATCGAGCCAGAGGAAAAAAAAAAAGACGTTGAGCCAGTGCGTAGTGCATTCAATATGGCTGTGCGTTTCAATGCTGACATTAATCAGAAGCTTTCAGTTTTCTCATATCTTCTATCCCAGTGTCCTCCCTATGCTTATCTTTCTATTCTCTAATACCATGTTAATTATTGTTCTTACTTGTCTCCTATATATTATCTGTTATTTAAAAGTTACATTGGAACGCATGATAAAGTATGAACTCTCTTTTGCTGACGCAGTTTATTTTGAAGCTGTCTCTGGGAAATTTAGAGAAATGATTAAGAATGGGTTCTTTGTTAAAGTTTTTCTTGTTGCTTCTTTGGCTAGCAGTAGTTAAATATGCAGAGCTACTCCCTGTTTTAAGGAACTGGCAAGATAAGACAGCCAAGCATGTGCAGCGCTGACTGTGGGAATTACAGGATGCCGTTTGTAAAAAAAAAAAAAAAAAAAAAAAAAAACCGGAGAAAACAAAGACTTAATATTAAAAATTTTGATTCAGTGGCAGGCGCAAGTTAAGGATTATTGGAAGTTGTGGGCAAGAGAAGGGGCCACTATGCAAGATTAGGAACAAGAGCAAATATGAGTCGACCCAAATGATAAAGTGGTGGCCCCCCCCCCCCCACATATATATATATATATTGCAATTATGTTCTTTTACCACTGGTGGGGGCTGGGCTCTGGCTATTACCATATGTTCTTAGTGTTTGCAATGTAATTGATACAAGGCTTCCAAGGGTTTGATCATCACTCCTGCACACCTAAAGCGCCCCCCCCTGGATCCTTGCCTGCAGATCCAGGTTGACTTTATTGAATTAACCCAATGCCAAACTTACAAGTATGAAGGAAGCAATGTTTTGCAGCTTCTGGCCCTGCCAATTGGGCTGAAGATGGTTCTTATGGATATAGAACTCCAATCTATATGTTAAATCGTATTATCCGACTACAAGCAGTGTTGGAACTTCTCACTAATGACTCATCGTATTTTGAGATGTATGGGAACAGGGATCAGGAAGAGAAGAAAAGGGCCCGTCCCTGCAACCAGGAACTTAATAATAGAAACCCGACATCCGAAAGAAGCTGCAGAAGGCCGAAGGCTTTGAGGGCATGAGCCTCAGCCAGTTAAAAGCTATAGCAGACCAGGTATGTGGAAATAGAGAAGTGGAAGAGAAAAGAGAGAAGCAAGTAACATGAAGGAGAAAGTGACTGTTAGCCGCCGCTCTCGAGGACACGCGGACGGGAAGGAGCCAAGACAATGGCAGACCGCGAAGAGGAGGGGGAACAAGACCCCCTATGGGAAAGAATCAGTGTGCGTACTGCAAAAATGAAGGCCATTGGAAGAGAGACTGTGAAGAATGGCAAAAGAAATACGGGAGCCCTGCAGTGAATACTAACGACAAAAATGGACCTGCACCGAGACAAAGGGGCCGAGGAGGAAGGAGATCGGACAACCCCCACTAGCAGATGGCGGGGGAGGCGACAAGGAGCATACAGCCTGAAGAGACCGGGAGGGAAGAATCCCCACTGACCCTCTGGTGGAGATCCATGAGGTAACACAACAAAAATCAGGGGCCTGTTGGACTCAGAGGCCAACGATCTGTCATGACTGCACCAATCGGCCCCCCCGACGAAAGAGACTGTTTTTATAGTGGGCGCCTCAGGTCAGGTACTCACTGCCCCTCTGCAGAAAGAATGAACTATACAAGTAGGCGGGACCATGGTATCCCTTATCTGATGGAACCTGCTGTGTAAGCCTCAGACCACATTGAGATTTCAACCAACAGGGGAAGTTAAAGCCTCCTTCGGGGACCATCCAGTGATACTCATCTGTCCCCTCCAAGAAGAATGGATACTACATCTTCCCATAGTCGAACGAACCATCGAACATCGATATGAAAACAACACCCCCCTCAACAAAAACGAAGACAACTGATGGATAGCGTGCCTAAAGTATGGTCCGAGCAGAACCCGGGAGGAATAGCTATCGACGCTACCCCCATATGGATAGAGATGAAACAGAATGCACAGGTGATTAATCAACCTCAATACCCCATTCCATATATGGCCAGACAAGGAATCCAGATACACCTGCAAAGACTGTATGATTTGGGCATTCTTCGGCGAATCCGATCTGCTTGGAACACCCCTTTGTTGCCAGTAAAGAAGCCTGGATCTAATGACTATCGACCAGTACAAGACTTAAGAAAAGTGAATAGTCAAGTAGAAGATCTAGTAGCCCTCGTGCCAAATTCATATTCAATCTTGGCTCAAGTCTCTCCTGCATCAAAGTGGTACAGTGTCATTGATCTGAAAGATGCCTTCTTCTCCGTCCCGGTGGCGGAGGAATGTCAAAAGATTTTTGCTTTCACATGGGAAGATGCAGATACTGGAGTAAAGCAGCAGTACACATGGACTCGGTTGCCTAAAGGGTTTAGGCACTCACCTACGCTGTTCGGTGAGCAACTGGCAAAAGACTTAAAGATGTATCAAGTAAAGTATGGGCCAGTCATACAATACGTGGATGACCTTCTGTTGTTTCGAGAGACGTACCTCGAATGTGCGGTATCCACTCTTCAGCTGCTAAAGACGTTGTACTCAAAAGGGTATCGTGCAAGTAAAAAGAAAGCGCAAATCTGTGAATTGGAAGTAGAGTATTTAGGCTTCCAAATACGTGGAGGAACCCGATGTCTGGGGATTTCTCGCACCAGTTCTATAAGAGATCAACCTGTACCCACTTGCAAGAAAGAGCTCCGGGTGTTCCTTGGAGCTGCAGGATACTGTAGGCTGTGGATTGCTAACTATGCAGTTATTGCCCAACCCCTATACGACAAGCTGCGGGGTAAAGAAGCAGAATCTCAACCCTTCCAGTGGGAAGGAAACGAACTGGCAAGCTTACGTCAACTAAAAGAAGCCTTAATTGAACCACCTGCTTTAGGATTGCCAGATGTGATGAAACCATTCCATCTATTCGTCGACGAGAAAAAAGGCATGGCCATAGGGGTATTGACTCAAACCTTAGGCTTATGGGAACGACCTGTTGCATATCTGTCAAAAGGAATGGACAATGTTGCAAAAGAATGGCCGGGATGCCTCCGAAGCATTGCTGCTGCATGTCTACTGATACCCGAAGCTGTTAAGCTAACATTTGGACAAACTTTACAAGTAACAACTCCTCATACTATCCAAGGACTACTAGAAACTCATGGGCCAAAATGGATGACTAATTCACGTCTTGTAAAGTATCAAGCTCTGTTATGTGAAACTCCTGAAATTCAAATACAAGACAGCAAAAACTTGAACCCGGCCACTCTTATGCCGGCACCTGAACCAGTTGCCCATGATTGTGAAGAAGTCATGACTACAATACATTCCAGTAGACCAGACCTGAGGGATCAACCCTGGCAAGGAGCTTGGACTTTATTCACTGATGGGAGCCGCCAAATCATTCATGAGATACGTTCTGCTGGATATGCTGTTGTATCCGAAGATGAAATCGTTGAGGCTCAACCTCTTCCCCCAGGAACGTCTGCACAAAAAGCTGAACTAATTGCCCTTACTCGAGCTCTTCAGTTGGCAGAAGGAAAACTGTAAATATCTATACAGACTCTAAATATGCCTTCCTTACAATTCAAGTGCATGGAGCATTATAGAGGGAAAACAATTGAACAATGCATCAGAAGTACGTGAATTACTAGACGCAGTTTGGCTACCTCGCAAGGTGGCTGTAATGCATTGCAAAGCACACACCAGGAAATCAAACCCTATTGTCAAGGAAATCAGAGAGCAGATGAAGCAGCAAAAAGGGGCAACTCAGGAACCCTTCCAAGCAGTATTAATTGCATCGAATCATCAGGCTTCAGGCAGTCCTGGAGCTCATCACCAACGACTGCTTTCGCTCTTAAACTCTGGGCAAACAAAATACCAAAATTATGACTGCAGTGTACCAGAATAGATTGGTTTTAGATTACCCTCTGGCCCAGGAAGGAGGGTTTGTGGAACATTTAACCTCTCCAATTGTTGTTTACAGGTAGATGACCAAAACAAGGTTATCCAAGACATCACTGATCGCATGGTCAAGATGGCACACGTCCCTGTCCAGCAATGGAATAGTGCTTGGGACTGGACCAATGGATTCCGTGGTTGGTTTTCCATGATCGGTGGATTTAAGAGCTTGTTTGTTATCCCAGCCAGTTTAATTCTGTTTTGTCTTTTAGGACCCTGAATTATTCCTTTCTTGCTCAAACCGCCTTCGTCGGGTGATGAAGGACATTGCTGAACGCAAAACAGCCACGCAGCTTCTGTCACTGTACATGTATTCCTCTGAGCCTATAGAACCTGTTTAACCATCCTCATGTTTTATCCTGGGCCATCTTCCCATACATGACAAGTTCGGGCTACAAAGGGGGGTGGAGCCAATAGGGCCCATCCGTCTCAAACCCGTGAAGAAACCATCGGACTGTTTGGGAAATTAGGGCCCCCTGAGAACTCAAATTGCTAATTTTCCTTGTTTCTGTTTCTTTCAGCTCCACATTTGCGTTGTGATGGTGTGATACTTTTCATAAAGAATGATAAGTATCAAAGGGGGGAATGAAGGGGTCTGAACGCTTCAACCTGACAAAGGACTTCATGTACCAGAATTCCCTGCTTCATGACGGGTTTACTTACAGTCTGCAATACAGCTGTAATTAGGACATTGAGAAACTCTCTGTCAGCACATTGCACATTTTCATTTTTGGCTTCGCTGTTCTTATTCTCTGATAAGCTTTCACTGCTGTAACCTAGAATAGAACAATGGATGTATTATGTGAAGGGCTGTATTACTGCAGACTCGCGAATTCCTTTCCAGAACTGCAAGTCCCAGCAGCCTCTCCTGCAGAACATGGGAGAAGTTTCACGAAAGTTCCAGGGTGTCTAGGGAGGGGGTCAGTAGCCCCTTCAGCCGGAATATGCTTGCTCAGCAATGCTTAGAACGCATGTGTAAAAGATAAGAACTGTAAAGTGCATAAGAGTCTGCTCCTGAAGGGGAGGGGCATGCAGTTGTACTAAGCCTTTGTCTTAGCTGCATCTTGCTGGCAATAAAAGTCTATCTTTACGGATCAGTTGTCTGGACCTCCTTACTGACTAAAAAAGAGACGGTTACAATTGGACTGATTTTGTCTGTGTCAGCAGCTTTCATGTCTGTCTTTTTGTTGTGTCCGTCGCTGCCCGACGTCTCCGCTCCGCCAACCTTACCTCGTTGGCGACTCCCTTCGGGATTGATGAAAGGCTAGCTGCTGCGGCGTCTCCATGCCGTCCTCCTCCGGCGTCCCCGGTCCGGTTCGACGCTGCAAGCTGCCATGTTGACCAGATGCCTAAGGGCACGCGGCCCGACTGATGTACCAGCGTTGGCACGAACCTCAGGGGCGTCCCCCTGAGATGGCGTCACCAGCTCCAGATATTTAAGGTCTCAGTTTTCGCTAACAAGATGAGTTAGCAAGGGATTCATTTACCTAGCTTCCCCCTGGTCGCTGCGGATGGGATTTACTCTCCGCAACCCTAGCTACTCTGCCTCCTCGGACTTCACTAGAGGTACCCGCTCTCTCTTTTTCTTTGCAGGTCACAGTCCGGAACCGGTAACTACATGGATCCAGCACAACTCAATACTTTGCAGGCTATACCGGGCCTGGCTCAGCGCATTGCGGAACAACAGGACATCTTGGAAAAACTTGCTTCAGCTTTTCATCAGCTACACATAAAGAAGGTTCAAAGTACTGCTTCTAACTATGAAAGTCAGTTACAAGAGGTAACTTGTAATACTGCTGTAACACTGGCGGCTCCGATCCGCTTCTCTGGAGAAATACAGAAGACCCCGGGCTTTTTAAACCAGTGCTACATGCACTTTACCTTACAACCATCTTTATTTCCTACTGCTCTCTCCAAGACTACCTACATCCTTTCTTACTTGGATGGTAGGGCCTTGTCTTGGGCGACTACCTTGTGGGAGCACAAGGACCCCATTTTGCAGGACATAGAAGGATTTATGGACTTATTTAAATCCATTTTAGAGGACCCTGCTCAAAATTCTGTAGCCGGTTTTGCTTTGGTGGATTTGAAGCAAGGCAACAGATCATTGGATGAATTCGCCATTGAGTTTAAAGCTCTTGCAGCAGAGCTTCGCTGGGACCCCAGATGTGTCAAGACTCTCTTTTGCAGAGGCCTGGATAACCGTTTGAAGGACGAGCTGGCCACTCGCCAAACACCTGACTCGCTGGATGAATTAATATCCCTGGCTACTCGAATTGATCTTCTTCTCCGGGACAAGGTGAAGGAACTTCAGCTTAGGGTGTTACCTGGGTTGAAACAGGCCAATGCTGTCTCTACAACTTGGATGGTTCCAGTAGTCCCTGCTGCCTATACAGATGAACCTATGCAAATTGTTGATGGACACTTGACTTCCAAGGAGAGAAGATTTTGGAAGAAGCGCGGTCTTTGCATGTACTGTGGTCAGCACGGCCATGATGTCTTTACATGCTCCATTCGTCTGAAAGCACGGATGGGCCAAAGTCCTGCAGGAGGACTATTCTTAGGCTTACGGTGCCCTCTCTTACGCTCTCTCTCCCAGTCTCCTTGACCTACGGACCAGTCACGGTTCAGACTCCTGCCCTGGTAGACTTGGGGGTAGGAGGCAACTTCATTCTCAGAAGTCTAGTGGAATATTTGAGGATTCCGCTCATCAAGTTGAAAATACCACAACAATTATCATCCATTCATGGAGAGCCCTTACCGGGAGATGTGTCTTGTCAAACGGAATCAGTTACTCTCCGTACCGGAGCTCTCCATACAGAATCACTCTCTTTCTTCGTACTGGAAAAGGCTGTGCACCCTATCGTCCTGGAGTTACCCTGGTTACAAGTACACCAATCCCAATTTGACTGGGCATCTCTAAATCTCTCCCACTGGGGCCCAGAATGTCATGGGAAATGCCTTAAGGAGATATCGCCTATTATTGGCATACCTGCGACTCCAGCAGTACCGGGATTGCATCTCCAGTACACCCCCTTCGGGGATATCTTCTCCAAAGAAGTAGTTGATATTCTTCCTCCTCAGGAGCCCTATGACTGTGCCATACGACAGAAGTCTAAAACTGAGTCTCCGAAAGGACAGGTGCACTCTCTCTCAGCAATTGAGAATAAGGCAACATTGGAAGACATAGAAGAAAATCTCCAGAAGGATTTTATCTGACCATCTAAGTCGTCAGCTGGTGCGGACACTTGTTTTGGGAGAAAGGAAGACAATACACTAACCAGTGAATGTTCTTCAATATCTCAAGATGAAGACAATACACTAACAAGTGAATGTTCTTCAGTATCTCCAGACGAAGATGATACTACTCTTAGTGAACTATCCTCTATATCTCAAGATCCACCTGTTATCAATGCAGAAGATGACCTAGAGTTCAAGGTTGAAGAGGTTCTGGACGTTCATAGAAGAGGCAAGACTTTAGAATACCTTCTAAAATGGGAAGGTTTTGGCCCCGAAGAAAACTCGTGGGAGCCTCAGACCAATGTCTTGGATAAAGAAATGCTTCGATGATTCCATCTCGCGCATCCTTCAAAACGTAAACCTGGTACCCGAAGAGGAGACTGCCCTTTGAAGGGGGGTACTGTTGTGTCCGTCACTGCCTGTCTCCGCTCTGCCCACCTTACCTCATTGGCGACTCCCTTCGGGGTTGATGAAAGGCTAGCTGCTGCGGCGTCTCCATGCCGCCCTCCTCCGCCATGTTGACCAGATGCCTAAGGGCACGCGCGGCCTGACTGATGTACCAGCATTGGCGTGAACCTCAGGGGTGTCCCCCTGAGATGACTTCACCAGCTCCAGATATTTAAGATCTCAGTTTTCGCCAACAAGAGGAGTTAGCAAGGGATTCGTTTACTTAGCTTCCTCCTGGTCGCTGCGGATGGGATTTGCTCTCCGCAACCCCAGCTACTCTGCCTCCTCAGACTTCTCTAGAGGTACCCGCTCCTCGGGGGCCTTGCTCTCTCTTTTTCTTTGCAGGTCGCAGTCCGGAACCGGTACTCGCTCCTCGAGGGCCCATGTCCCAGACTTGCTCCTGAATACCACTTCTGCTAAGAAGTCATCGCTGCTTACAACATTGTGAGTTTCCATCTATCTCTCAGAGCTTTTCCTGGGTCCAGGTACTCGCTCCTCGAGGGCCTAATGCATACCATCTCCTGGGCTGCCTTAAGAGACTATTGTGTGAGTGTTACCATCAAGGACTTGTTCTTGAATGCCGCATGCTTTGCCTACTCACTTTCTTAGTTTCTCTACAGCTCAGCCACTTTGGGATTGCTGTTCCAGTACCTGAGGAACTACAGCCCAGCCGGGCGCTTCCAGCTCACTACTGCCACCTCTGGTGGTTTACTATATTATCTAATAAAAGAACTAGTGTGTGTCTGTCTCCTACACTAAGCCTGACAAGTGGTCCCTCTCAGGATTTCCCCCGAGGGAGTGGTCACCTGCCACTGGTCCAAGGATCCACCCACAACTATTCTAAATAACTACAGATTGCTAAATACCAGTTTAACAACAGAGCTTTCTGACACTTTTCAGTCAAAGCAATAATCTTCAAGAGGTGTACAACAACTTTGAAAAAAAGGTGAGGAGTTTTAATTCAACAAATATATTTCTCATACTAGAGGTTTTGACACAGATGTATATCGGAAACCCACAGACACTAACAAATTCTTGTTATTTGATAGTTGCCATAATTTCTTAATTTTTTAATTTTTATTAAGGTTTCATAGCTGTGTGTGATCCGCCACCATTGACGCTCTAATTTTTAACATTTTTTAAGGAAGTTTTATTATAATCCATTTTAGAATTTATGGATTTTTATTCATAATTTTGGCTTTTTATTATAATTCATTTTTATTTTTTATTTTCTGTTTTCTTATTTTTTATCTTATTTAATTTTTTAAAATTCATGTTTACAAACACACTTCAAATTATACAAGATCTATAATCATATCTCCCCCGCATTCATATTCTTTTAGCCATACAGTTTTATGTGCAGCAGTACAACCCATTGTGGTTTTTCTAGACAACGGCTCTTTGATATATTTATGTTTACATTTATCCTTATCTTTTTGTCAGCACCATTTGAATAATTTAAACATAATGCACTATGTCCAGTTTTAACCTAATTCATTTTTTGACGCCAGTTTTTAGATTGTTCTAAACTTTTTTTTAAACATACAGCTTTATTGATAACAGTCAGACTCTATCAGGATCACTTGGTTAGCATTCTAATTTGTTGCTTTATAACTATTTTTTAAATTTGATCGCATGCCAGCTATTTTAACATACAATCAATACATAATTTTATTAATTTAATATTTTAGAGAATAGTCGCGTTTTATGTTTGTTTATTTATTTATTTATTTATTTGCGCCAAAATTTGAAACATCACGGGGTCTCGCATAAATAGTCCCTGTATGCGATACTCTGCTTTCTAGCGGTGAAAATTGGTTAAATACAAGACACAGGTATGTGCTGAAATAGTTTTTATCTTTCAGTGTACCTAGAATTTTACTTTTGGTCGCCAGTGTTTTAGAATAATTTAACCCGCTTCCCTTTTTTAATTGACTCGATTCATTTCTCCTTCGTTCAATAAAGAACGGGTGAGAGATTGTGCTTAGTACACTTGAATTTTTATAATTTGTAATTTTTAAATTTATTTCTCAAGCAACTATATTCGCTTCTCCCCGTCTGTTATTGAAGGAGTCTGAACGCTTCAACCTGACAAAGGACTTCATGTACCAGAATTCCCTGCTTCATGACGGGTTTACTTACAGTCTGCAATACAGCTGTAATTAGGACATTGAGAAACTCTCTGTCAGCACATTGCACATTTTCATTTTTTTGGCTTCGCTGTTCTTATTCTCTGATAAGCTTTCACTGCTGTAACCTAGATTAGAACAATGGATGTATTATTTATTTATTTATTTATTTATTTATTATTTTTATTATACCGAGTTTCATGATAGGAATCACATCAACCCGGTTTACAATTAACAATGTGAGTAAAGGCAGAGAGTAACATAGTAAAACATTTCCCAATTCAACGTCACATATAGAATGAAACTTAACAGATATAATAACAATATTTAGGATGTGAGAAAGTTACAAAAAACAAGGAAAAATAACTAGGATCTGAAAGGGGGAGGAAATTGAAGGAAGAATATTAACATTTTAGCCAACTGTATCAATTAATAAATATGTATAGTATTATAAAAATATAGATGAGTAGCAAAAATGATCAAATATGATGCTGTTGTGAAGTATAATAATAAGATGCTGTGACTGCGTATGAAGTTAGTGGGTTTATTACAGTTCACTAACTTTGTGTTTGTGCTGATGGGTGGGGAATTTAATCCAGTTCTGGGAACGCTTTTTTAAAAAGCCACGTTTTTAGTCTCTTCCTAAAAGTTGGGGCGCATGGTTCTTGTCTTAAGTCCGGTGGGATGGAGTTCCAAAGGATTGGACCTGCTGATGAAAGAGCTCTTGAACTGTAGGATTTATGTTGGTAAGTTTTGGCATGAGGTACCTGAAGTGATTCTTTGTAATGTTCCCTGATGGGTCTGGCGGATGTGTATTTTTTAAAAGGGATTTGTAAGTCAAGTTGAGTGTGTTGATGGATGTTCTTGTAGATAATCATGATGGTTTTGTACATAATTCTGAAGTGGATCGGTAACCAATGAAGGTCTTTGAGGATGGGGGAGATATGGTCGATTTTCCTGGAGTTTGTAAGTATTCTAGCTGCTGTGTTCTGTACCATTTGTAAAGGCTTGGTGTAAGAAGCTGGGAGGCCTAGTAGTAGAGAATTGCAATAATCTAGTTTGGAGAAGATTATTGCTTGCAGGATTGATCTAAAATCTTGCGCGTGGAAAAGTGGCTTTATTCTTTTCAGAATATGTAATTTGTGGAAGCAGTCTTTTGTAGTTCGGTTTATGAATGGTTTGAGGTTAAGACTGTTATCTAGGATGGCTCCTAGATCTCTTACATGGGTGGTTTGAAGGAGGGTAGGTGGCTTTGAGAGCGTGATGTTGTTTTCAGGTGCTATAAGGAGATATTCCGTTTTCGACGCATTAAGGACTAGGTTTAAGCTGGTAAGGAGGTGTTTGATTTCTAATAAGCAACTATCCCAATATTCCATTGTTGACGAGATTGAATCTTTTATAGGGATCACAATCTGTACGTCGTCCGCGAAGAGGAAGTGTTTAAGGCTTAGTTTTGTGAGTAGTTGACAGAGTGGTAGGAGGTATACATTAAATAGGGTGGGTGAGAGGGATGAACCTTGTGGCACCCCTCTGGTGGAGTGGTGATATTGGGATTCTGTATTGTGAATTTTGACCCTATATCCTCTGTTTTCCAGGAAGGTTTTGAACCATGTTAGTGAAGTAGCTGTCACTCCAATATTTGCCAGTTGTTTTAAGAGGAGGTAATGGTTGACGGTGTCAAAGGCCGCCGAGAAGTCGAGGAGGATTAGTAAAAATGCTTTGCCTTTATCGATGCCGGCGAGGAGGAAGTCTGAAAGTGCAAGAAGTAGTGTTTCTGTGCTTGCAGCTTTTCGAAAACCATATTGGTTTGGAGACAGAATGCTGTGGTCTTCCAAGTAGTTGGAAAGTTGGGTGTTCACCAATTTTTCCATTATTTTGGCTATGAATGGAAGGTTGGAAATAGGGCGGAAGTTGTTGGGATCACTTGGATTTAGATTCGGTTTTTTTAGGAGGGGTTTGATTGAAGCTGTTTTTAGATCATCTGGGTAGATACCCTGGGAGAGGGAACAGTTTATAATTTCGGCAAGGGATTTTGATATAGTATCAAGAATGAGAAGTAGCATTTTGGAAGGAATTTGATCAAAAGGGTGTGATGAAGGTTTCATTTTCTTCAGCACTGATTGTATCTCTGTGAGAGTGATGGGTTCGAATGCTTTAAGCTGTATATCTTTGTTAGGGAGAAGGTATGTGTTGTCTTGGGAGCTAGTGGTTAGTGATAGTTGATTGAGGAGGTCAGAGATTTTTTTGCTGAAATGGAGAGCCAGTTCGTCTGCTTTGGTCTGAGAGAATTCGGGTGGTATATCAGGAGTGATAGGTTTAGTGAGATTGGAAACGAAGGCGAATAGGGCTTTTGAGTCAAAGATGAGGTGATGAACCTGACGGGCATAGTAGTCTCTTTTTGTTTTCTGTGTACTGCTTTTGTATTGGTGGAGCGTGCGTTTGTAGTCTGAGAGTGAGGCTGGTGAAGGGGCTTTACGCCATTTTCTTTCTTTCTGCCGAAGTAGTTGTTTGAGATTTCTCAGCTCATCATTAAACCAGGGTTGTCTTTTGGATGCCTTTGAAGAGTGTTTTTTGGTGGTCAGTGGGCAAAGTGTGTTTGCTACTGATTTTGTTATTTTGGACCATGATTGAAGAGCGCTGTTAGGTGTAGAAACATCGATGGATGGTAATTCTGGGGCTAGAAGTTTGCTGAGGAGTTCAGAGTTACATGTTTTTTTGTAGAGGAAAGAAGGTCTTGAGTCAGGCTTGGAATCTGGTTGTAGTAGGGAAAAGCTGGTGGAGATTAAGGAGTGGTCTGACCATGGGACTTGTTGACAGTCAGGTTGATTTGTTTGGGAAATGCCGGCATTTGTAAAGAAGAGGTCGAGTGTGTGTCCTGCTTTGTGAGTGGGTTTGTTGATTTGTTGTTTGAAACCCATTGCGGACATTGCGGTGAGGAAGGCTTCGCAGTTCGTTGAAAGGGGAATTTTGTCAACATGTAAGTTGAAGTCACCCAAGATTATAGCTGGGGAGTCAAGGTTTAGGTATAAAGTTATAGTTTCTAGAATAGGAGAGGTGTCTGACTCTAGCAGGCCTGGAGGGGCGTAGACTAGAAGGATTTGGAGATCTTCTGATTTGAACAATCCTAGTTCTAATTTGGTGTTTGTGTTGATAGGATAGAGAGAGAACCTCAGGGATTTTTTGGCAGCTAGAAAGATACCCCCTCCTCTTTTTTTTTGTCTTGGGATAGAGAAGAAGTCGTAGATCTGTGTTGGTAGTTGGTTAATAATTGCGATGTCAGTGGGTTTGAGCCATGTTTCTGTTATGGCGCAAAAATCCGGTGTTGAGTCCAGCAGTAGGTCGTTAAGTATTAAAGTTTTGTTGGTAATTGATTGTGCGTTAAATAGGAAGATGGTAAATAAGGTGAGACCTAGAAACTGTGTGGTAGGGGAAATCATGATTGGGATGAGGGATTTGTAGGTGCGTGGGCGGCAGAGCATTGTCTGTTGAATGAATGCTTGTTATAGGTACCAGGGGAATGGCCGTATGAATGCTATTGTAGGTCGGATAAGAGTTGGATGAATGCTGTATTGAGCTGGTTTGGTGCTGGTTGAATGCTGCTGTGAGTTGGCTGAGTGCTGGTTGAATGCTGCTGTAAGTTGGCTGAGTGCTGGTTGAATGCTGCTGTAAGTTGGCTGAGAGCTGGTTGAATGCTGCTGTAAGTTGGCTGAGAGCTGGTTGAATGCTGCTGTAAGTTGGCTGAGTGCTGGTTGAATGCTGCTGTAAGTTGGCTGTGTGCTGGTTGAATGCTGCTGTAGGTTGAATGGGAGTTGGATGAATGCTTTTGTGAGCTGCCAAAGTAGGGGCAAGAGTGAAGTTTGAGTAGTCTTAGTCTGTCGTTGTTGAGTAGTCTGTGAAGTTTGCTTATTCTGAGTCTGGCGTTGTTGAGTGGATGCTGAAGCCCTGGAGAGTTGTCTGTCTGTGATTGTAGTGTGGGTATGTTTCTGAGGTGCCAGGAGGTGCGAACCACGTGGCTCGGCGGGTTAGGGCGAGTGTAAAAAGTAGTCTAGAGAGTGCCTTACCCCGGTGTGCCTAGCGTCGGTTGCGAGGCTCGTCCTTTCAGCTGTTCCTCCTTCGGTGGTATCGCCGCGTGATAGACCGGAGGTCAGTTGGACTTAAAAGGATTTGAGGAGGTTCACTTCTAAATGAGTAGGCCCTGGACCTGGGGCACTCCAAGGGGCGCCCCTTGTAGCGCGCCCCTTTGTAGGAACTCCCTGGGTGGTGATCGGGGCTGCAACGAAGGGGCGAGACAAAGGGGCTAGCCCCTTTGTCGTGCTCCTTCGGCGTGCGACGCTCGGCGTGCGACGCCTAGGAGCTGTGGTTGATTTAAAGGGCTCCTGGCCCTGCTGCTATTGGCGGCTGGTGTCGGCGCGGATTGGCTGCTTCGCGGCCCGGAGGAGGGCTGAGGGTGGCGCCTCGGATCGCGGCTCTGTGCCTCGTGGTCGGCGCTGGGGGCTGCCGGGGGCAAGGGTGCGAACAGGGCCTTACCCCGGTGGGTCTCGGCGCCGGCTGCGCAGGCCTCGCACGTTCAGAGTCGCTGGTGCAGGTAAGAAGGGAGAAATCCCCGTCGCCGCGGTCGATTTAAAGGGCTCCTGGCCCTGCTGCTATTGGCGGCTGGTGTCGGCGCGGATTGGCTGCTTCGCGGCCCGGAGGAGGGCTGAGGGTGGCGCCTCGGATCGCGGCTCTGTGCCTCGTGGTCGGCGCTGGGGGCTGCCGGGGGCAAGGGTGCGAACAGGGCCTTACCCCGGTGGGTCTCGGCGCCGGCTGCGCAGGCCTCGCACGTTCAGAGTCGCTGGTGCAGATGGGCTGTATTACTGGTGCAGATTGGGCTGTATTACTGGTGCAGATGGGCTGTATTACTGGTGCAGCTGGTGCAGATGGGCTGTATTACTGCAGACTCGCAAATTCCTTTCCAGAACTGCAAGTCCCAGCAGCCTCTCCTGCAGAACATGGGAGAAGTTTCACGAAAGTTCCAGGGTGTCTAGGGAGGGGGTCAGTAGCCCCTTCAGCCGGAATATGCTTGCTCAGCAATGCTTAGAACGCATGTGTAAAAGATAAGAACTGTAAAGTGCATAAGAGTCTGCTCCTGGAGGGGAGGGGCATGCAGTTGTACTGAGCCTTTGTCTTAGCTGCATCTTGCTGGCAATAAAAGTCTATCTTTACGGATCAGTTGTCTGGACCTCCTTACTGACTAAAAAGAGACGGTTACATTTGGCGAGCCAGCCAGGAGGTACCGGAGACGCTATTTTAGCTCTCCAGAAGGTCCGGTAGTTTGGTGGCGGAGCAGTCCCCCTGATACACCTGGTGAGTGGCCACCGCTGAGTTCAGCGATCAGGTTTCTGAGGGGATCGTTCCACAGAAATTCTGCCGGGACCTCTGGGTTGATGATCCAGGAAGAAGGCTTTCACGACGATCGGAAGACCCCTGCAGGCGAGTATTATGGGTATATGGAAATAAGTAAAGACTAGCTAGCAAAGGAAATAGCCCGGTCTTTTCCTGGCGGACCGAGGGGGCCTTGATCACACCCCACGCAGTGTGTTAGTAGGAATTACATTCCGAAGACCACGCGGATGATATGTATGGAAATAATAAGTAAACGTATACGATAGTGGGAATAGGTTTCTTGTTGTGTGCAAGAGAGTGAATGGCCTCGCAGTTCTAGGCCGGGCTGACCGCGTCCTAGTCGGGGCGAGTGTGACCCTTTTGTGTCTGACGGATAAGGACCCCTTACCTATCCGTTTTCCTTTCCCTCCCTTGTCTGTGAATTCTATCCTAATGGGAGGGAGCGGGTCGACTCCGTTAAAAGTCATGACGGAACACTATAGTGAAGTGTTCAATAGACATAAATGTACAAAACCCGGAATGATTCAACAATGTACCCATAGGTGGCCCAGTTTGTGTGTAAATTGGCCTCCGGCAGGAACTTTCAATTTCCAAACGGCCACAAGGGTCCAGAATATAGTTATACAAGAAGGGAATCCGGGTTGCCCTGAGGATATACCGTACATAACCGCTTGGATTGCAGTTATTGAAAATCCTCTGTCGTGGGCAAAGAAGCTAGTAGAGGGAGCCGCCCTCGTAATGGTAACTCAAGTACGCAAAATGGGGAACCGGAAGTCCCCAGTGTCTGTCTGTCTGTAAGGTACGTGTAAAAAAAAAAAAAAAAATTCTACTGTGGTAGATCGGTTAGACAAATTTCTTTTTGTGATCAAATGCATTATTTCTTTTGATCTACTCTGGTGATGCAGACTATTTTTACTTAAGGAAAACTTATTAAAAGTGATTGTGAATTATTTATCTGTATATGTGTGCTGAACAGCGGCAGTTAGCTGCTGCTGGGAGCTTGAGAGTTAATTAATTTGGCTGGGCAGAGACTGCTTCTCAGCGGGACAGTTTAACCCCTATAACATTTCTCTGGTACGTTTGGGTTTTCAAATTATTAATTAAGGAATGTAATGTATGTAACTGCTATCTGTGAATTGCAAGCACATGTACCAGGGATTTTTAATTGTTTTAAACCCTAATAAGAAGAGATTTTGGTTTACAGATGCTGCACAAGACTACTATACAACAAATTAATTTACAGTGTTAAGTTAAAATACTGATTTGATTACTGGAGAATGCATTTACTGGTGTTGAAGTTTAGAACTTGATGGCAGTTAAGGGTTAACGGCAGAGATAATTACAGGAGAGAGGAGGGAATCGAGACAGAGGAAAAAAAAAAAAAAAAGACGTTGAGCCAGTACGTAGTGCGTAGGCATTCAATATGGCTGTGCGTTTCAATGCTGGCATTGCTAATCAGAAGTTTTTAGTTTTCTCATATCTTCTATCCCAGTGTCCTCCCTATGCTTATCTTTCTATTCTCTAATACCATGTTAATTATTGTTCTTACTTGTCTCCTATATATTATCTGTTATTTAAAAGTTACATTGGAACGCATGATAAAGTATGAACTCTCTTTTGCTGACGCAGTTTATTTTGAAGCTGTCTCTGGGAAAATTAGAGGAGAAATGATTAAGAATGGGACCTTTGTTAAAGCTTTGTTAAATATACAGAGCATAGCAAGCGGCAAGATAAGACAGCTGCAGTTCTGACTGTGGGAATTACAGGATGCCGTTTGTAAAAAAAAAAACAAAAAAACACAGAGAAAACAAAGACTTAATATTACAAATTTTGATTCAGTGGCAGGCGCAAGATAAGGATTATTGGAAGTTGTGGGCAAGAAAAGGGGCCACTATGCAAGATTAGGAACAAGAGCAAATATGAGTCGGCCCAAATGATAAAGTAGTGGCCCACACACACACACACACATATATATATATATATATATATTGCAATTATGTTCTTTTACCTCTGGTGGGGGCTGGGCTCTGGCTATTACCATATGTTCTTAGTGTTTGCAATGTAATTGGTACAAGGCTTCCAAGGGTTTGATCATCACTCCTGCACACCTAAAGCGCCCCCCCTGGATCCTTGCCTGCAGATCCAGGTTGACTTTATTGAATTAACCCAATGCCAAACTTACAAGTATGAAGGAAGCAATGTTTTGCAGCTTCTCAGCCTCGTCAGAATTGATTTGCCTCCAGGCGCAGGTCACCTATTCAATTCCCAGATGGACTGTGATCTTTTCATCGTATTTTGAGATGTATGGGAACAGGGATCAGGAAGAGAAGAAAAGGGGCCCGTCCCTGCAACCAGGAACTTAATAATAGACCTGACATCCGAAAGAACCTGCAGAAGGCCGAAGGCTTTGAGGGCATGAGCCTCAGCCAGTTAAAAGCTATAGCAGACCAAGTATGTGGAAATAGAGAAGTGGAAGAGAAAAGAGAGAAGCAAGTAGAGACATGAAGGAGAAAGTGACTGTTAGCCACCGCTCTCGAGGACACTCGGGACGGGAAGGAGCCAAGACAATGGCAGACCGCGAAGAGGAGGGGGAACAAGACCCCCCCTTTGGGAAAGAATCAGTGTGCGTACTACAAAAATGAAGGCCATTGGAAGAGAGACTGTGAAGAATGGCAAAAGAAATACGGGAGCCCTGCAGTGAATACTAACGACAAAAATGGACCTGCACCGACACAAAGGGGCCGAGGAGGAAGGAGATTGGACAACCCCCACTGGCAGATGGCGGGGGAGGCGACAAGGAGCATACAGCCTGAAGAGATCGGGAGGGAAGAATCCCCACTGACCCTCTGGTGGAGATCCACGAGGTAACACAACAAAAATCAGGGGCCTGTTGGACTCAGAGGCCAACGATCTGTCATGACTGCACCAATCGGCCCCCCCGACGAAAGAGACTGTTTCTATAGTGGGTGCCTCAGGTCAGGTACTCACTGCCCCTCTGCAGAAAGATTGAAGTATACAAGTAGGCGGGACCATGGTATCCCTTATCGGATGGAACCTGCTGTGTAAGCCTCAGACCACATTGAGATTTCAACCAACAGGGGAAGTTAAAGCCTCCTTCGGGGACCATCCAGTGATACTCATCTGTCCCCTCCAAGAAGAATGGAGACTACATCTTCCCATAGTCGAACGAACCATCGAACATCGATATGAAAACAACACCCCCCTCAACAAAAACGAAGACAACTGATGGATAGAGATGAAACAGAATGCACAGGTGATTAATCAACCTCAATACCCCATTCCATATATGGCCAGGCAAGGAATCCAGATACATCTGCAAAGACTGTATGATTTGGGTATTCTCAGGCGAATCCGATCCGCTTGGAACACCCCTCTACTGCCCGTAAAGAAACCCGGTTCTTCTGACTACCGACCTGTACAAGATTTACGGAAAGTGAATAATCAAGTAGCAGATCTAGTAGCCCTTGTACCAAATCCATACTCAATCTTGGCTCAAGTTTCCCCTACCTCCAAGTGGTACAGTGTCATTGACCTCAAAGACGCTTTCTTCTCCGTTCCAGTAGCAGAAGAATGCCAGAAGATCTTTGCCTTCACATGGGAAAATGCACAAACTGGAATCAAGCAGCAGTACACATGGACTCGCTTACCGCAAGGATTTAAGCACTCACCCACGATGTTCGGGGAGCAACTGGCAAAAGACTTGAAGATGTACCAAGTCACGTATGGGCCAGTAATACAGTATGTGGATGACCTTCTGTTGTTTCGTGAAACGTATCACGAATGTGCAGTAGCCACTCTCCACTTACTAAAGACGTTGTACTCAAAAGGATACCGTGCAAGTAAAAAGAAGGTGCAAATTTGTGAATTGGAAGTAGAATACCTGGGATTCCAAATCCGGGAAGGTACCCGCTGCCTTGGAATATCCTGTACCAGTTCAATACGAGGTCAACCTGTACCCACTTGCAAGAAAGAGCTCCGAGCGTTCCTTGGAGCTGCAGGATACTGTAGGCTGTGGATTGCTAACTACGCTGTTATTGCCCAGTCCCTGTACGACAAGCTGCGGGGAAAGGAGGCAGAATCTCAGCCTTTTCAGTGGGAAACCCATGAACTGACAAGCTTACAACAACTGAAAGATGCCTTGATTGAACCACCTGCTCTAGGATTGCCAGATGTAATGAAACCATTCCATCTATTCGTCGATGAAAAGAAAGGCATGGCCATTGGGGTATTGACTCAAACTCTAGAATCATAGGAACGACCTGTTGCATATCTGTCAAAAGGAATGGACAATGTTGCAAAAAGATGGCCAGGTTGCCTTCAAAGCATTGCTGCTGCATGCTTACTGATACCCGAAGCTGTTAAGCTAACATTTGGACAGACTTTACAAGTAACAACTCCTCTTACTATTCAAGGACTACCAGAGACCCATGGACCAAAATGGATGACTAATTCACGTCTCGTCAAGTATTAAGCCTTACTGTGTGAAACACCTGAACTTCAAATACAGGACAGCAAAAACTTGAAACCGGCCACTCTTATGCCGGCACCTGAACCAGTTGCCCATGACTGTGAAGAAGTCATGACTACAATACATTCCAGTAGACCAGACCTGAAGGATCAACCCTGACAGGGAGCTTGGACTTTATTCACTGATGGGAACAGCCAAATCATTCATGAGATACGTTCTGCTGGATATGCTGTTGTATCCGAAGATGAAATCATTGAGGCTCAACCTCTTCCCCCAGGAACGTCTGCACAAAAAGCTGAACTAATTGCCCTTACTCGAGCTCTGCAGTTGGCAGAAGGACAAACTGTAAATATCTAAACAGACTCTAAATATGCCTTTCTTACAATTCAAGTGCATGAAGCATTATAGAGGGAAAACAACTGAACAATCAGGCTTCAGGCAGTCCTGGAGCTCATCACCAACGACTGCTCTCGCTCTTAAACTCTGGGCAAAACAAAATACCAAAATTATGACTGCAGTGTACCAGAATAGATTGGTTTTAGATTACCCTCTGGCCCAGGAAGGAGGGTTTCTGGAACATTTAACCTCTCCAATTGTTGTTTACAGGTAGATGACCAAAGCAAGGTTATCCAAGATATCACTGATCGCATGGTCAAGATGGCACACGTCCCTGTCCAGCAGTGGAATAGTGCATGGGACTGGACCAATGGATTCCGTGGTTGGTTTTCCATGATCGATGGATTTAAGAGCTTGTTTGTTATCCCAGCCAGTTTAATTCTGTTTTGTCTTTTAGGACCCTGAATTATTCCTTTCTTGCTCAAACCGCCTTCGTCGGGTGATGAAGGACATTGCTGAACGCAAAACAGCCACGCAGCTTCTGTCACTGTACATGTATTCCTCTGAGCCTATAGAACCTGTTTAACCATCCTCATGTTTTATCCTGGGCCATCTTCCCATATGTAACCCTTAAAGTTCAATTTTCTTTATGACTCCTTGTGTCTGAAACCTGCACTTTGATTCCCAACCCAGTATCAGAAATGAATCCACACGCTCTTTAGTGAGTAACAGTTTTATCTTTACTGGAATGAATGACTGAAATAAATCTGTTCACTTCCTAAGCATCTGCATTTGTCATATAAACACATGTATATAGTACAAGAGAACAGTCTCTGAACAAGCAAAGTCCCAGATTGTATCCTACTGTGTGTCCATTTGAATTTAGAGCTGAAGAGGGCGTCAGTACTGCTGCTTCAACTGCCAAATCCACAATACAGCAGCCTCTATCCAAAAGAAGAGCTTCAAATCCTGACAGGGCACAGTTCAACTACTCCCAAATCGTCCACAGCAGGGTTCCAGAAAAGAGAACCTTAATCAGCACAGATAATATTTATTAGTTCAGGGCAGGGCAGGAACTCTGTTCAAGCTGAGCAGTGATCTGTTCGCACACGCTCAATACAATCAAATTTTTATAAATCTCTTTAGGTAAAGTAAAAAAAAACAACTTCAATACATCTCAAAACAATGTTAACTAACATAAATACATTACACATGAATACAATTATAGAGGGCTGCTCACCTTAATCAGCACAGATAATATTTATTAGTTCAGAGCAGGGCAGGAACTCTGTTCAAGCTGAGCAGTGATCTGTTCGCACACGCTCAATACAATCAAATTTTGAATCTCCTTCCCCCCCCCCCTCAGCTCTTAAAGAGACAGCACTCTATTGTCAGTCTTTTCATGTCACAATGATGATTCAACATTTCTCTGCCCTAGTTCCTAGAGGTATGTTACATGGTCCCCTCCTAAAACCTGACGTCCCCGGCAGGTATTTATGTCCACAGCTTATATATTAACTCTGTTTGTTTGCTCAATATCTCTTGCATCATACTACTTAGTTGCTGCATGGATATACACGTCTCCAATGGATTCCTTGAATATGACTGTCTCAATATGTTGTGGCTGTGCAACCCCTTGGGCAATTGCACTTCAAAGTCATCGAATCTACTAGGCAGTCTCCTTGGTCTCTGCGATCTTTGAGGTAACGGTAGAAGTCCTATTTTGGTCATTGATTCATCAAGAGTTTTCCTCTTCCCCGAGGAGGATGCACGCTGTTCTTCATTGACTGAGCTGTTCAAATCGCATGAATTGTTATGATTTACTGGTATACTAACTTCCACAGGATCCTCTTCCCATGACTCTGGATGAAACTCCTCCGCATTAGGATTTAATGTTCCATTTGACTGAATTTCACCAGTAATTGGACTCTCTTCCAGTTCAGCTGGATCTGAACTTCCACTCTCCATGATAGAGCCATCCATACTATCCTCAGCATCCTCCTTCTGCTTTTTCATCAATTGCTTGGTACTATTGAATGGTTCACAGTGAATATCAGCCTCTTCTCTTCCAGAAATAAATCCACAGGGGCGCAGTAGATCCCTGTGTAACGTCCTTTCGGGTCCATCCCCTGTTTCTGGCTTCACCACATAGACTGGTATACCTTCAATTTGTTTTACCACAATATACACTGAAGACTCCCACCGATCAGCCAATTTGTGTTTGCCCCTCAACTTCACATTCTTGACCAATACTCTATCACCCTCTTCCACTGAGGATGGCATTACTTTCGCATCCCATCTGCGTTTGTTGGCTAGTTGATGTTTCTCAGCTTCCTGAGTAGCCAGCTCGTATGCATACTTCAACCTCTGACGTAACTCTCGTACATATTGGTGATGAGTTTTAGCGTTATGACCCACTGGACTGATGCCGAAGCATAAGTCTATTGGAAGTCGAGGTTCTCTTCCAAACATGAGAAAAAAACGGAGAAATTCCAGTACTGTCATTCCGAGTACAATTATAGGCATGTACTAGTGGCCGAACATATTTTCTCCAATGTTCCTTACGCTTATCCTCTAATGTACCCAACATTTCTATTAAGGTTCTATTGAAGCGTTCTACTGGATTTCCTCGAGGGTGATATGGAGTGGTTCTGGATTTAGTGCCTGCTATTCTACATAGCTCTGAAATGAGTTCAGATTCAAAATTGGCTCCTTGGTCACTATGGATTCGTTTTGGAAATCCATAGTGGCAGATGAAATTCTCCCACAGGGTAACAGCAACAGTTCTTGCAGTCTGATCTCTAGTGGGATATGCCTGAGCATACTTAGTAAAGTGATCCGTGACTACCAAAACATTTCGTGTATCCTTGTCGTCAGGCTCTAAGGTAAGGAAGTCAATGCAAACTAGCTCCATGGGGGCGTAAGCTTTTATATTTACCAAGGGGGCTGCTTTTTCTGCTCTAGCTTTTCTCCGCACACATCTTTCGCATGTCTTCACCCATTGCTCTACCCCATGTGCCATTCTCGGCCAATAAAAACGTGCACGTGCTAAGTCCAAGGTCCGTTCACAACCCAGATGGCCAGTTTCATCATGTACCCCCTCCAGAGCTCTCTGACGATATTTTCTTGGAATCACAAGTTGTTGGTGTGGTCCTCCACTCCTCATCACTTTTCTGAAAAGTACTCCCTCTTGAAGACATAGTTTTTGCCATTCTCTGAAGAATAATCGCAATTCTGGATGCTCCCGATTCCTGTCTCGATCTTCAAATTTCTCACCTCTCTCCAGCATCATTATGACTCGGGATAAACATGGATCTTCCCTCTGGAACACTCTCCAGTCACCCAAGGTAAACCCAGGTAGGGTGGGTTGTCCAGGCCACAGGTCCGGGTCATCAAAATCATCTGGAACAGCATCTCCTCCTGCAGGTAAGATTTCCACCAAGGCACCAGGGCTGCACTCAAACTTGGAAGTAGAATGAGGTGTAATGGGAGTGTCGTAGTCTCCCGAATCTTCTGAAATATGTGTCAAAATAGAGACATCATGCTTCTGGAATGCCGCCTTACATATTACCTTAGATAGAGTGTCCATTCCTTCTAGATCTGTCTTCACACGAGATAGCATCTTGGCAACCCTCTCCTCATATTTCAAAAATTCTTCATCATCTTCTTCAGGATCATGTGGTCTCCTAGACAACCCGTCAGCATCTATATTGGCTTTACCAGATTTGTATCCGATGTCAAAGTTGTACAGGGAGAGGGATGCTAACCATCGATGACCTGTGGCATCCAGTTTAGCAGTCGTCAGGACGTACGTCAGAGGGTTATTATCTGTCACTACTTTAAACTCTGCACCATATAGATAATCATGAAATTTTTCACAAACTGCCCATTTAAGGGCTAAAAATTCCAATTTGTGGATAGGGTAATTCCGTTCACTTTTAGTGAGCCCACGACTGGCATATGAAATCACTCGCAGTTTTCCTTCTTGAATTTGGTAAAGTGCAGCGCCTAGCCCTGTAGTGCTGGCATCAGTGTGTAATACATAAGGTAGCTTCCAATTTGCGAAAGCCAACACAGGGGCAACCGTGAGTTTTTCCTTTATAATTTCGAATGCTTTCTGACATTCTGAGGTCCACCGCGTACCCAATAGCTGCTGACTTTGAATCCGGGCTTCTTTCCTATCCTTTCGACTGTTTGTTAGTCCCACCAACAGATTACTGAGCGGCTTCACCAAGCGTGAGTATTGATTCACGAATCTTCGGTAATAGCCCGCAAATCCTAGAAAAGATCGCAGCTCTCTAATGTTTTTAGGTTGTGGCCACTTAGTAATGGCTGAAATTTTCTCTTCATCGGGGAGCACCCCCTTTTCTGAAATATGATGACCCAAATATTTCACTGACTTCTGAAAGAATTTACATTTAGATGGAGAGAGCTTCAATCCACATTTCAACAGTCGTTGTAACACCCTCATCAATCGGTCCTCATGCTCTTCCAGTGTGTCCGAGAATATTATAAGATCATCCAAGAAGGCCACAACTTCATGTAGATTAATATCAGTCATTACTTTCTCTATCATTCTTTGAAAACTTGCTGGAGCATTTGTCAGTCCTTGAGCCATTCTCTTAAACTGCCAGTTTCCAAAGGGTGTGGTGAATGCAGTTTTAGGCCTATCCATTTCTTCTACCTCAATCTGATAGTACCCACTCTTGAGATCTAGTACTGAGAACCACTTGCTACCTGATAGGAGAGTGAATGTCTCCTCAATTCGAGGCAACGGATAGGAGTCTTTTCTGGTTATGTTGTTCAATTTACGATAATCAACAACCATCCTCAAGGTACCATTCTTCTTTCTAACCAATACCACAGGTGAAGCATAAGGGCTATCAGACTCCTCAATCACTCCTGTGGCTAATAGCTCCTTCAGGTGCTGCCTGAGATCCTCAAAGTCAGCTGGGGATACATGACGTGTGCGCTCTTTAAATGGAGTTGGATCCAACAGGGTGATTTTATGCATTATTCCTGGAATACATCCAATATCAAGGTCATGACAGGAAAATGCTCCTTTTGCCTCTTGATTAATTCTCTTTTCTATATGCTGTTTAAACTCTTCAGATATTGGAGAATCTCCGAAGTCTAGCGACACCTTCTCAGACTCCATGTTACCCTCTCCAATAGATTCTAGTTTAGCACCATCCTTATAGGTCGAGCCTGTAACGTTCATGGTCCTCACTATATCGACTGGCTCACCTACACCCAATGTCCTTCTAGGAGGCAAACTGATGCTACAATCCGATATATTCTTCAATAGCACCCTAGCCTTTGTGTGCGACTTACTGCCAGTTCGGATGAGTTGAGGTTGTACTAGTAAGCCTCCGGGTAGAGGATAATTTTCTGAAGCCTCAAGCAATATGGACAAACTCTGACCATGTCTGGGCATTCTCAGAATGCATTCCACTTCCTTCGCTTCATCCCTTTCGAACACTATTGGTCTGGTGCTGGTCAATCTAGCCATCATTGGCCTAGTAACTCTTTGATTGGAACTTTGATGAGAAACATAGGTCTGATATGTAGTTACCCAATTTTTGTCCATGGCTAACTCCTTAAGGTAATTTGGGCCAGCCAGTTCTTTACAGTCATGTATTAGATGTCTGAGAATATTTGTTCCCACTATTAAAGGCAGGGGTTTGTTCTTTTGATCGGGACAGACTAGAGCAAGGACAGAATATTTGTTCCCACTTCCACAGGCCTCCTTGGGAAACTGTACTTCAACTTCAATATACCCCAGATAAGGAACAGGTTGACCTCCTGCACCCGTAACACAAAGTAAGTCTTCTAGCGGGTATAGCTTCCGATGTGATAAATAGTCTTCATAGAAGGTTTGTGTTATGCACGTCACTTGAGAGCCAGTGTCCACTAAGCAAGGGCACTGCACACCATCCAAATAAGCGGTTGCAGAACAAACCTTTCCCACGAGGCGTTTCAAAACATCATCTGGTAGAGGACATGGTGGGATATGATCACTGGATATTTTTCTTTTGGGACTTATCTGAATTGTATTTGGTGCCTTTGTCTGCCCCTCGCAAAAGCACCTTTTTAGTTTAAAGGAGTATTTGAAACCTGCCTAATGCTGGGTATTTTTTTTTTTTCAAATTTTTCCCGCAATTTCTGTTGGACTAGAGCAGCATTTACAGAATTGATGCATTCTCCCATCATGTGTCCATTCTCTCCACAGTTATAGCAAAATGAAAGTATCTTGGGATGATGCCTCCCTTTTTGAGGCATCTTCTCTACCCAAGAGTTTCTTCGCATCATGCTGTTTGCAACAGGGCTATTTACTATTTCTGAATTGGCAGCTCTACAATGAGTGATCAATGGGGCGAGCAAAACATTATCTTCTCCTGAAAATGTTCCCAACTCAGATCCCACCTTAAACTCACTTGCCTCTGGTGTCATATGTTGAGCAATGCTTATGTCATTTGCTAGGTAAGTCCTGCTTACAGGTTTAATCTGGGTAACTCCCAATTGACGTATCCTCCTAGATTCTTTCATGTTTCTTTCTTCCTCAATCGTTCTGATTTTAAATAGCAGCTCCGAGTACTGTGGCAGTTTCTTCAACTGGCTCTCTAATAAGTCCCTCAATTGCAGTCTGGTAATCAGGGTCTCCTCCCAGCACCCACGTACAAACTGTTGTAGTAACTGCCTGTCTGGGGCGAGCCCAAAGAAAATTCCCCGCTCCACGACTTTCTGTAACAGGACCTGAAGCCTTCTCAAATAGTCTGAAGATTTTTCTTTGCCATTCTGGAAAGTTTCAATAAATTGAAAAAATAATTCCTCTCCATTAGTTACACTGCCATATGCCTTCTCCAGTTCCTCTAAACACTGCTCTGCTGTGGCGCTTTTATCTATGTAAGAGACAATATTTAAAGCTGGAGGAAGGAGACTTTCAATTAATTTCCTTTTTTTTGCACCTGCAGTGAGATCTGGATCCTGCAGTAATTGCTTAATTTGAATATGCCAAGTTTCATAGTCTCCTTCATTACTAGGTTTAGGGACATTTCCAGAGAAGACTTTAATTTTGTAGTACGTATGATTCAACTCTGCGCCCTTTTCCTTAGGAGTTTTGATCACATGCTCCACTATAACCTTTGAAACATCCGCAGGAATAGAAATTGGTGGAATGGAATATTGAGAAGAATTGACTGCCACAGGATTTTGGGTTAGCATAGCATCCAAGCACTTGGGGACTCTTTTTCGGCTTTTAACTGGAGTCTGCAATATACTCTGGGGTGATTGATCTATATCTCGTGTTTCTTTTTCTTGTGACCCCAAACTCTCAATCATGAGAGCAGATGTTCTTTTTCTCAGATCTTGAATATTGATTTTATGACTGTCAGCTATATATGCTAATTCTTCTTGAAGTCGATCTGTCATATCTAAAAGTATGTCACTCACTAGTGGGTCAGTGCATGCTTCAGGGGACATTGACTCAACATCCTGTTCTGATACTGTCTCATCTAAGACAGGTAAAATTATCCACTGACTGTCCAGTTCCCCTTTTAAGCTCATTCTTTCTAAAATAATTATAGAAAGCGGTTCTTCAAACTCACACAAAACTTGATCAGATGACTCAGTTCTTAAACGTTTCAATTTTGTAACTACACCCGCTGGGCTTACGGCATCTTCTACACTTGCTAAAGATATTTCAGGATTTACAGAACTCAGAATAACAGATCTATCAGGAATACAATCATAGTACTTGCAATACTCCATTTTGTATGAGAAAGAAACAAAGAGAATACTGTGCTCACTTCACTAATGATGCTGGGTCGCTCAGTAGCAGGTCAGACAGAGAGAAAAAAAAAAACAAAACAAAACAAAACACCGCCCCACGTTGATGCGCCAGAATTTGTTGTAACCCTTAAAGTTCAATTTTCTTTATGACTCCTTGTGTCTGAAACCTGCACTTTGATTCCCAACCCAGTATCAGAAATGAATCCACACGCTCTTTAGTGAGTAACAGTTTTATCTTTACTGGAATGAATGACTGAAATAAATCTGTTCACTTCCTAAGCATCTGCATTTGTCATATAAACACATGTATATAGTACAAGGGAAAACTCAACTTTGTCATAAACTCATGTTAAGTATTTCAACCAGAATCAGCATGTGATATAGCACCCGACCTTAAGCAGTCTCTGAACAAGCAAAGTCCCAGATTGTATCCTACTGTGTGTCCATTTGAATTTAGAGCTGAAGAGGGCGTCAGTACTGCTGCTTCAACTGCCAAATCCACAATACAGCAGCCTCTATCCAAAAGAAGAGCTTCAAATCCTGACAGGGCACAGTTCAACTACTCCCAAATCGTCCACAGCAGGGTTCCAGAAAAGAGAACCTTAATCAGCACAGATAATATTTATTAGTTCAGAGCAGGGCAGGAACTCTGTTCAAGCTGAGCAGTGATCTGTTCGCACACGCTCAATACAATCCAATTTTTATAAATCTCTTTAGGTAAAGTAAAAAAAAACAACTTCAATACATCTCAAAACAATGTTAACTAACATAAATACATTACACATGAATACAATTATAGAGGGCTGCTCACCTTAATCAGCACAGATAATATTTATTAGTTCAGAGCAGGGCAGGAACTCTGTTCAAGCTGAGCAGTGATCTGTTCGCACACGCTCAATACAATCAAATTTTGAATCTCCTTCCCCCCCCCCTCAGCTCTTAAAGAGACAGCACTCTATTGTCAGTCTTTTCATGTCACAATGATGATTCAACATTTCTCTGCCCTAGTTCCTAGAGGTATGTTACACATACATGACAAGTTCGGGCTACAAAGGGGGGTGGAGCCATTAGGGCCCATCCGTCTCAAACCCGTGAAGAAACCATCGGACTGTTTGGGAAATTAGGGCCCCCTGAGAACTCAAATTGCTAATTTTTCTTGTTTCTGTTTCTTTCAGCTCCACAGTTGCGTTGTGATGGTGTGATACTTTTCATAGAGAATGATAAGTATCAAAGGGGGGAATGAAGGAGTCTGAACGCTTCAACCTGACAAAGGACTTCATGTACCAGAATTCCCTGCTTCATGACGGGTTTACTTACAGTCTGCAATACAGCTGTAATTAGGACATTGAGAAACTCTCTGTCAGCACATTGCACATTTTCATTTTTTTGGCTTCGCTGTTCTTATTCTCTGATAAGCTTTCACTGCTGTAACCTAGATTAGAACAATGGATGTATTATGTGATGGGCTGTATTACTGCAGACTCGCGAATTCCTTTCCAGAACTGCAAGTCCCAGCAGCCTCTCCTGCAGAACATGGGAGAAGTTTCACGAAAGTTCCAGGGTGTCTAGGGAGGGGGTCAGTAGCCCCTTCAGCCGGAATATGCTTGCTCAGCAATGCTTAGAACGCATGTGTAAAAGATAAGAACTGTAAAGTGCATAAGAGTCTGCTCCTGAAGGGGAGGGGCATGCAGTTGTACTGAGCCTTTGTCTTAGCTGCATCTTGCTGGCAATAAAAGTCTATCTTTACGGATCAGTTGTCTGGACCTCCTTACTGACTAAAAAGAGACGGTTACATTATTAAGAGCCGGTATGCTCGGGTGAAAAGTATATGCTTGTGTGACAGCGTATTCAGTAAATACTGTATTGGCATTGTAGTTTGCACACACTTCAATTAATTGTAAGGATAATCTTGGCATAAGTTTTACAACATAAGTTATTTTTAGTTCTGTTGCAGTTTGGGACACCGGATGCTCCAACCCTTGTTTATTTACAAAGCTATTCACGGTACAATTTTATGCCGACATGAAATAGATATCTACTTGTTTATGATCCCATGTTACTGTCATTATGTTATTTTTTGGCAGGATTCAATTATCAGATGTATTGTAAAGAAACAAAGCACTAGGTGACATCGAAAAGCCTATACTACATTGTATAATCACTTGCTGCTGAAGTGCACAGTAACAGGTACTTTTCTCACTGCATTTCCTATTTTTATATTCTTATTTTTTTATATTTTTATTGTAATTTCATACAATACTTATGAACAGCTTTTTATTAGAAGTGCAATACTTTAATCTTTTTAAACGTTTTAATTTTTGAATTTATTTAGAATAAGATTGGAGCCATTAAAATAGTGGATATGACAAAATCATAACATCAATTTGTGAGCACGTGATAAGCCCTGCTGAATGTGCAGTAAGCTCTGCAATTTTTCTTCTTTTGAATTTCCTAGAATATAATTTTGGTTGGTTGGATCACACTTTCATGCTCTAATTATTTGAAACCCATGTTATTCTGTAAAGCCTGTTGCTATTAATTGTTTTTAATGTTTATTTTATACTGTTAAATGTAAAGCCTGTTGCTAAATTAATGTTTCACTGTAAACCGAGGTGATGTATTGCTATACGTACCCCGGTATAGAAGAACCTATAAATAAATAAATAAAATAAATAAATTTGTTCTGTATCACACAAAGTCATCTCCTCTCTCTTTCCTCATCAGCATATATGGATTCTTATAGATTACCTGATGGCGTGGAGGAGTTCTTGTTTTGACATCCAATTCTTCAAGATATTTATGGGGCCAGTCTACTATTCTAAAGCTGTATGATAGTACAGGAATTGCAAACTAGTTAACTTCTGTCTTATTCTGCGCTGTTAAGGCACTTTTCACCATCAGCTTCAGTCTCCTACACTACTCCTAACTGATGTTCTCTCTCATTACTTTATGCCAAATATTTCTATTTTCCTCTTCTCTTAGATATTTATATACACCTTCCTAGTCCAATTCCATTATATTGCAATCTTCAGTCAGGGAGATGTTTTCAGTTTTGCTAAATTTTCCTCTAAGGAAATTTGCCTTAGTACATTTGTCCAGGCAAGAAGTCATCCTGATATCATCTGAGAAACTCTTCACTACTTGGAATTGCCTTCCTTTTCGGAGGAGGAGCTCCATTCTTCTCAAGGTCGGGACTTGAGGCGTTTGGATGTCCGGGTACTCCTGCGGTATTTGGAGGTCCTTAATGATTTTCGGAGGTCGGATCACCTGTTTGTGTGGCAGGGACCCAAGAAGGGTCTTCGGGCATCCAAGACAACTATCGCCCAATTGTTGAAGAGCGCAATCGCGTCCACATACATTGGTTGCAGTAAGTCTGTTCCTGATAGGCTTAAGGCTCACTCCCTGCGTTCTACTAAATGAGTGACACAGGAGTTTTAGAGTTTCAACTCATCCACAAATAGGTGATTAAATATCAGGGGTAGGGGATCGGTAGCTGTAAGGCTAAGGTTAATTCCATATCGCAAAGGAGTTAGAGTGCTCGACAGATTTAATGCCAGACAAAACTAAAGTGGTGACAGGGAATCTGCAGGAAATATTCCTCACTGGATCTTGTTAGGAATGATGAATTGTCAGTCTTCATAGAGCCTACACATTTTAATGGTGAACTTGATGTATGCAATCAGCACAGGGTTCACTTTGTACATTTTAAGTCAATTTATTATCATAATGTTGGATGCTGTCAAAGGCTCTCATAGTCAATCCATGCTATACTGAGGTTTCATCTATCAGTACAGCCAGTCACAATGGCTTTATTCAAGATTAATTGGTCTTCAGAGCCATAGGGTCCTCTTTAGTTAACTTTCTGTTCTGTTGCCATAATGCTAGTAGAGTTGATGTGCTCGTATATTCTAACTGCATCTATTGCAGTGAAAAGCTTATAGATCGTAGGCAGGCATATTATTGATCTTTAATTTTTGGGGACATTTGAATCTCCCTTTAGAAGGAGGAATGTTTTTGCTATTATTAACCATTGTGGAGATAGTTCTGGCTGTCTGATCAATTAGTTTTTGCAGTTATCCAAGTCTTGGTGGTAAAAGCTTAAATATTTGAGCCAAGAATGGGTTATTCCATCAGAGCCAGGGCACTTCCAACTCGGAGCTTTTTTTTTTTTTTACCTGACTTCCAGCTGAATTGTTGTAGTTTCAGGCCATTCCATATGTAAGGAACCACTTAAGTCCCTCACTATCTACGTTGTCCCTGATTAGGTTCTAGGGAGCGAATGCTGGGGGAGGGCCCGCGCCGAGGTCCTTCAACCTGTACTCCTCGGTGGCGGGTTCCTCCAGCCTCACCCTGCGGCACGGCCTGCACTGCCAGCTGCTGGCCACCTCGGACCCCCTCCACTTTTTGGCCACCCTGGCCAAGCTGGTTGGGCCCAAGGAGGTCGTGGCGGCAGGGAGGATGCACAGCAAGGTCGTGCTCTTCATCCGGTCCCTCGCCTCAGTTCACAAGGCCGTGGTGGAGCCCATCGTGGGGCAAGGGACGCGGGTGCTTTTTTCAAACATCCCGCCCCACATTCCAGACGCCCTCCTCCGGCTCCACTTTGATGGCCTGGGGAGTTTCACCTCCCCTATAATGGCAACTCCCGTGGGCCACCGGGAGTGGACGCTGCGCCACGTCTCCTCCTTCCGCTGGCAGGTGTGGGTTCGTCTGCCAGAGGAGGGAGGGAGGGAGGGAAGACTGAGGGGTGGAAGGTTATCACCTTCCAGGGGGTCCCCTTTAAGATCTTTGGACAGCGGAAGCGGTGCAGTGTCATCACTGCCGCCGGCTGGGGCACTCCAGTCGTGTGTACCCTGCCTTCCTCTCCCAGCTTTCACGGCTGGAGAGGGCGGCAGAGCACCTCCTCCAGCCCAGACTCCCTGGCTCCTCCACCCCCTCGGAAGGCGCGGCTCCCCCGAGGGCGTCCACCCGGGGCGGGGCAGCGCCCGTGCTCGCCCCACTGGACCATCGGGGCTCCACCACCACGCTGCTTTCACCTCCTCTGCACCCCCTCAGCTGGCTGCCACCCACCCCGCCACCGAGGATGTCCGACCGGACGGGCCCGACCCCGACCCTCTCCCCGTGACTGCGGCACCATCTGCCAGGCAACGCAGCAAGAGGGAGTGGGCACATGCCAGGGCCGAGTGGGCACGTGCCAGGGCTGAGAGGGCGGCTGCCCTTGGAGGGGGCCCTTCCGAGGCCAGCGGTCAGCATGGGGTCACCGACACCCCACCCACCCCTTCCACCCTCATACTGGACATGTCCAAGGCCACGGTTGCCCCTGAGCTGCAGCCCCTTGTTGTCCCGGAGCCCGCTGTTGAGGGGAGCTCCGAGGCCCACATCATTATTTTAGATCAGGGAGAGCTCAAGGCGAGGGAGACGGGCCCCATAGACAGGGAAATAGGGCCGCCCCTCGCCTCCGACTTCGCACCGCCCCCCCCCCCCCTCCCGGCTTTTTCGTGGACGTGGGCGGTGATTACGATGAGGCGGCCTCGTCTCTCCCGCTGATGGGCGAGGGTTGCGTGAGTGTGCTGGAGGAGATGGAGGCATTACCATCGCCTCCTCTGCCCGCTCCACAGCCGGAGCCCGCCAGCCCCTCCGCTCTCTTATCTAAGAAGCGGAGGAAACTTGCGCGGGGAGAGGCCCTGGGCGACGGGCCGACCCTTCCTTGGACGAGGAGAGGCCCGGCCCGGGAGCGGAACCTGCCCTCTCCCCATCACCCCCATACCAGCTAGCGCCAGGGACCCCCGCCCTGCCCACGAGGCATCCGAGGCACCCCCTCCTCCTTCTCCGAGTCCGCTGCCACCCGCCGAAGCGGTCATCATTGCGTGGAGGCCGTGGGCGAGGAGGACGGGCCCTCGGAGTCTCGGCCCGGTGTCCCGGGCGGGGAGCCAGAGCTGGACCCGAGGGCCAGGAAGGCGGGAACTCCTCAGGAAGCGGGTAAAACACCGGGGACCTGTCGGACGGGATCCAGGTGGTATCCGAGGGTGAGGGACAGGTAGAATCATCCCTGCCCGCCTCCCCGGAGGCCTGCCCCCTCCCGTCCCTGCAAAAAGACCCCCACCACCTCCGCCCCCTCCTGATCAGGAGGCGGGTGAGCCACCTCCTGTTCTGCCGCCCCCGGCTGAGGAGCCCCCTCCACCGACCCCCACCGAGCTCTCCGCTGTCTCCATCCTGGTTCCCCCTCCAGTGTCATCGGCTGGGGATGGCTCAGTAGGCCAAGCGGGGGAACCTCCGGCAGAGGAGGTGCTGTTGCTCCCTGACCTGCCCCCTTCCCGCCCCAGCTCTGCAGGACGCAGGTCTGGCCAGGCTTCCGCCTCCAGAAGGGGCCCTGTCTCCGTGGGGTCCCGACCGGGCCACGGAGCCCTCCGGCCTGCCCCTGGCTGAGCTGATGATGGGGGTTCTCCACCCTCTCCCTTCCTCCCCCCCTTCCACTTCCCCCCCCCCTCTCTCCAACCTGGAAGAGGGGAAGTCCTCTCCCTTCTGCCTCCCTCCCCCTCTCCCCCTTCAGAGTGGGCGGCCAACGGTCCCTCTCCGTTCTCTTCCGCCCCATCCCCCGGACCCTGCTTTCCCGTCCTCACCCTTCCATCTCTCCTCTTCCTCCCACTCCCACTCCCGTCCCCAGGACCCCCATCCGTCCCCCTCCTCCCGCCATCTCCCCTCTCCCTACTAACCCCCTCCCTCCTGCCCCGTCCCTCTCGCTCCCCTCCTTTCTCCCATCCCCTCCCTCCTTTCTTTTGTTCGCCCTTCCCGTCCCTCTTCCCCTGCCCCGGGTGGCCCGGCACCCAGGAGAGCAGGTTAGAGCCCCGCGGGGGGTGGGGGGGCGGGTGAGGGCAGTCAGCCTTCCTCCTCCCAGAGGAACCGCCGGAGAAGCTCTCAGTTCCAGAGAGCTCACTCCAAGGTGCATGGGAATAGGTCACGGTCCCCCCCAGAGTCGGGTCCTGGGGATCCAGCAGCAAGGAGGAGGGGGAGAGGGGCGAGTGTGTGTGGACGTGCGGCCGAGGAAAGTGGGCCGCACGTTGGCATGGGACACACTGGCCTCTCGGCTCCCGCTCTCCCCCACAGATAGCTCTAACCCCTCAACCATGGAGGTAGGTCCATTGTGGCTCAATCGAGGTGGGAGATGTGAAGTGGATGATGTCGCCCACAAGCCGTCTCTCGCCCCGGCGAGGAGAGCATTTTCATCGTCGATCACAAGGAACCGTGTGCGCTCCGGCCGGCTCTGTGACGGGGCCAGTCATGCACGTACCCGAAACCCCACCTCTTGACAGAGAATGGCTTTAACGTTCTGCACCTTTAATGCCAACGGCTGCTAGACCGGGTTCCGCAGGCACTGGGTGCTTTCCGCCCTCAAGCGCGGTGGATACTTGTTGACCTTTTTACATCCATACCACTCCCGATGCCGAAGCGGCCTGGCGTCTGGAGCAGGACGGCGAGATGGCCTTCAGTCATGACAAAGGAGCGACTGGCGGGGTGGCCATCTTGATTTTGCAGGTCTCGCAGATGGAGGTGCTGAGCATCAAGGCTGTCGTGCCGGACAGGATTCTGCACGTGAAGCTGTGGGTGCAAGACCACTGCACGGTGAATTTAGTCAACGTGTACGCTCCTTGCCCCGCAGTCGAGCAAACGGAATTCTTTCACCAGGTGTCTGACCTCCTGGACCCCGATGAGGAAGTGGCGCTCGGGGGTGACTTCAACCTCACCCACGGCCTGCTCAATCGCAGGGGGATGACCAGTGAGTGCAGGGTCGGGCAGGTGGTCATTCTTCGGGAGGCCATCCTGCGCGGCGATCTGGTGGACGTCTGGCACGAGCAGCACCTGGATGCCCGCTCTGGCTTCACCTGGGTACGGGTGGAGGGGGAGCGTGTGCGTCGCTCCCGCATCGACCGGTGGTATCTTTCCCCGCTGGGGGTCATTCTATTCCGGGATGATCCCCAGTTACGAAGGGGACCACTCCTGGAGGTTGGCGCACGGGGCCGTGGCCACCGGCCGGTTCAAGGCGCGGGTGTTCCGGGAGGATCCCTCCTGTCTGTTCAGATACGGGCAGGAGGAGGATCTTTTCCACCTGGGCCTTCAGTGTCCCAGACTCACCCCATTCCTATCCTTTTTGAAGGGTTTGTTTTTGGGATTTTGGTTGCATTTCACCCCACACCACCTCATTTACAGGCACGCACCCAGGAGGGAACCTCTGCACCAGAGGGACGACCTGGGTCAACTATCGCCTGTCACCTGCCAGATCCACAGTCTGGCGGTCACGGCAGGAGATGTTGGCCGAGGGGCGGTCCCTCGACTGTGAGGTCCTCTTCTGCTCGACGGTGCATGCCCGGCTTAAAGCAGAGCACTTCTGCGTGCTGTCCACCGGGCGGGTGGAGGAGTTTACCCGCCAGTGGGCAGTGAACGGGGTGCTCTGCTCCCCTCCCTTCTCTTTTTGAGTTAATCCTTCATATTTTAGTTTTTTGTGTTGTAGTTAACTTTTGTTTTTCTGCACATTTTGGGTGTCCCTTCCCCTCACCTCCCCTCAACCCCTCGCTAAGGAACACAGCATAAGGGGTGAGGGATCCCCCCCTTTGCATGATTTTTTGGTCGGCGACCCCCTTTCCCCGCCCCATCCCCTGCCCACGTGGCAGCATATTGTGGGCCCCCCTACCCTTGATGTTGTCGGCCTCCCCTCTTCCCCCCCCCCCCCTCCCCATTTTCAGGTGATGCTGGCCTGTTTGCAGCGGCTGGCATCCGGGAGACAGTGCAGGTGTACTGTGGACGCTGGCTATCCACTTCCTTGTGGTGTGTGGATGACCAGACCCTGGCCGGCTATTAGGTGAGGGGTTGCGGTTGTGCTCCCCCCAGCGAAAGGTAGGTGCTATGGGATTCGGAGAGGGTGATATAGGCCACATACTATCGTGTGGCCTTTTTGTTTTCAGGCTACCATCCCCCCCCCCCTCTGCTTTTTCTTCATGTTGGTCCCTGGTGCCCTCACCAGGGGGCGCCAGTGGAATGGATTTTCCCTTCTTTGTTGCTTTTTCTCCCCCTTTCCCTGCCTTGAAAAATAGGCTCCACCCTTTATTTCCCACACCTGAAGTTTTTCTCTCTCTATGGTTACAGGGGGAAGTAACCAGTGTGCATCCTTGACTCTGTGTCACCAGGTTTTTCTTCCCCCTCTTTCTAGGATCTTTGGTTCCTGGGCCTTTGGCCTACCTTCCCAGGTTGGAACATAGACCCCGTCACACGCAGTCGCATTCAAACACTGCTAGCTAAGGCAGAGGGGAGTGTCCATTTCACCTGCGATATCTGGACCGCCATGAATGCTGCACATTCTTACCTCTCCCTGAGAGCACACTGGTGGGACCTGGCTGAGGCAGGGGCAGGCAGCAGCTCTATTAGTGAACAAGTATCAGGGTGGAGGTGGGCTTTACTGCACACCCACCTGACGGACGAGGCCCATACCTCAGCCAATATTCTAGCATGCATCAGAAAGATGCTGGCGGGTTGGCAGCTACACAAGCGAGACAGGAATCTTCAGGCAGGGCTCTTTGTCACAGACAATGGTGAAAGCATGGTAAAGGCAATATGCGATGTGCACTTTCAGAATATCCCATGTTTTGCACACACTCTGCACCTGGTAATGAAGTCAGCTCTGGGGTTGGAGTCCAATCACCAAGAGAATGAATACCTGCATATGTTAATACACAAGTGCAGGAACATAGCAGCACACAGAAGAGTGAAGGTGGGGCAGGTTCTCCGAGAAAAGCAGACTGATTTGGAGATGCCCCACAAGCGTCTCATTCAAGACATTGCCACCCGGTGGAATTCCACCTTTATGATGCTGCAGAGGTTAGTGGAGCAGCAGCCACCGCTCCATGAACTTTCTGCGGCAATGGACATAGGTGTGCACAGGTCCCCTAGGGCATCACGATTGGTTAGTTATGAGTCAGCTGGTAAAAATCCTGCAGCCCTTCAAGGATGCCATGGAGGAGCTGAGTTCCAGAAGTGCCACCTTGGCTGACATCATCCCTATAGTTAATTTTCTGGAGGAAAATTTGGAGGGCTTTAAACAGGAAGAGGGAATGACAGCAGAGGTGCTGCATTGTCTGGACTTTTTGCAGAATGAGGTACAAAAGCGATTAAGGCCTTTAACAGAAGACCAGACATACATGCTCGCCACAGTCTGTGATCCCTGTGTGAAAGGGAAACTCACTCTACAGTCCAATTGTCTCACATTTGTGAAGGACCTGCTGTTACTAAAAGTCCGTGAACAGGAGCACCATAGGCAGAGACAGATTAGGTATTGTTGATTCTAAACAAACCACTGGAGCAATGTGTAATATGAAACTTTAATTAGAGAAAGACAGAAACAAAGGGGATAGGGACAGGGACAGGGACTGGAACAAAGCACGAGGAAATAGTTTGTTCCGGGGAACAACAGGTCTATACAATGGTATAATCACCTAGTCACCCAATGTTCCAGTAATGTGCATAACCTTATATACCCTTCATACTGACCAATCAGAGCATATTCAGAGTGTTGTTTCTAGATAAGTGCAGTCCATTTCATTTGAGAATGTATTAGACCAATCAGCTAATGGGTCTGGGGTGTTGGCTCACTGCATTCCAGCACGTAGGCAGGGTCCTCTGTTTTCTTAGTCTAAAAACTAGTATACAGCAGAAAGAGGTGCTTTAGACAGTCAGTGCACAATACCACACACATACATCCCCCTCTTGAAGAGTTTACACCTAGAAACCCTTCACATATGGGTGGGGCCGTGGGTGCCTGTCTTAGGTTGTCCCTTACATCCTAAACTAACCTTAGGTGAAGGAATCTTACCTGTCTTTGGCTAAGCCCACTGTTTTTCCCTACCCATTTAATTCATGGGGAAGCTCATGCATGTCCATCATTAAGCACTGACGTATAGTAGTTACTTGATCTTGCACTGCAGATGAAGAGTTGACCATAATTTTCAGTTCGGGCATCCTGGGTATGGCTGCAGCGATGGAAGATCTAAATCGTCGAAGGCAGAGGCGCATGCATAGTAGGCAAAGGCATAGCAAAAGTCCAATACATCATGCTAGTCCTGCAGGGTATTGATAGTGCTATGCAGTATTATAACAACAACATGTAGCAGTGAAAACAATTGCTGTATGGACATTCCTAATTCAAATGTCCAAGAGGTGACCCAGCTGTGGATGGGAAGGCTTCTAAACGAGTTTTGGTCAAGGGGTATAAGCTGTTAGTGTAGTTGAGGGCTAATTGTACTGCTTCATCTTCGGGTGCTGCTGGGGAAGCGGGGCTAATACCCCTCTTAGATCGGTGGTAAGCCTGAGTGTAATTGGGGATAACTATAGAAACAAGTGACAGCTGACTCTGTCTAAAACAAAATAATGGTCTAAAACAAAATAATGTACTTTGCAGGGTTGCTAAACCATCAGTGTGAGTCTTTGCACAGGAAAAGGAAGAAATGTAGTAAAATAAAAGACCAGAAATAAGGAAATATTATATCTTCCCTTCTAGAATCCCAAATGTAAACAAACTAGCTTATAGATAGAGATAGAAGAACATTTCAAGCAATCACATAATAGAAATATTAGGACTGGAATTATCTATAAGTGTGAAAATTGCATAACCTCAAATTATATCATTAATTTAGGAAATCTAAATCATGGCACTTGCAAAAAGGCATAATAACGAGATACATATATTCCCCCATAGCTGCTCTCTCCTGGTCTCTGAATGTCCTTAAAATGGCCTCCATTCCCACGCTGAGCTGGAACAGATCCGGGCCTGCCGCGACGAAACTGGGACCTCAGCCCCCTGACGCGATCGAGGATAACTGCCCTTCAATTTTGCCGAGGCAGCAACCCCCGAGGAGCCCTCTTCCCCTGGCAAACACTCTGTGCAAATGCCGACCCGGGAGAGATGCACACGCGTGCTGCCGTATGCGGCACAGGCCACACCACGCGGCATGAGCAGCGGCCTAAATTTAGCCCGGCAGGAGAGAGAAGTGGCGAAAAGAAAGAAAAACCCCGATCGGGAGCTGTCCGCGGTCTGAACCCAATCGCACGCTAACACCAGCTGAGAGAAAGCTAGGCCGGCAGAGCTGGAGAAATTTAAAGAAATACTATCCCTTTTATTTATTTATTATTTATTTTTAAAGCCTGGATAAGGTCAGACTGAATGTGAGAGCCCGAGACCCCCGGGATTCACCTGCAGTGGGCAGTTACAGGGTCCTCAACCCTCTGCTCCAAAGCCTCTATTACCAGGGGGGATGGCCACACCAGGACCTGGCAACCCCCTGGGAGGCTATAAAGAGGAAATTAAACCTGACCTTAGCCTCACAATAACCACCATGAAAGGTACAACCAAACTCCTAAACCTGACCACACACCAGACTCAGGACAGCACCTCTACCACCTGCTGGAGACAGAAGAATAATGACAGACTCTAGGTGGCACCTCAGGGTTATACGACAGAGTCCACAAAAACCTCTCTGTCTCCGCCTGCTGGATGGGAGGTAAAACCCAGGAGTCTGGGCTGATCCGGGTACATACAGGGAATGAGTGTCAATGTCCTAAGAGGAGACGGGCATAACTACTCGAGAGAGAGACTGTCCTTTGCACATCCCCAGACCACTAAGGCACTCACAAGGCACCTCTATTAAAATCTTTCTCGGGAGCAGCTCCTGCCTTATGGAACTCCCTCCTAGAAGAGCTCTGCCAAATACCCACTCCCATTTCAGGAAGCAAACACAAGCTTGGCTTTTCCACCAGTCCTTTAATGCAGACTCTTCCTCCAATGGAAATGTGACTGAGAAACCTGCAATGAACTGCCAACTCGCCACTTAGAGCCCGAGCATGCTGCTAAAACATAGCGTTCGGTTTCAGAGCCCTGAGCACTGAGCGCAAGTTACATTTATTGTGTCATTGTATATTTCTCTAACGTAGGTATTAATACGGATTTAAAGTTCTGACATAATGCTCTGCCCCTTATTCTATGTCAAGCTGCAAATAATCCTGGATTATGTGTTGCCAGTTTACTTGTTGGACCCTGGGTACAACAAGAATTTCTTCTTCAGAAAGGTGGGTAATAAATGCAAAGAACAAACAAATAAAATATATGTCTGTGCTTTTATAAAATGAGTATTGGAATTATGTGGCTCCCTGCATTGGAAGAATGCGTGTGCACAGAGATGTGCTGTATTTATAAACACCGCGACTCCTGCCACATAATTCACTAAATAAACCTAAATAAATAAATCTAAAATATATGTCTGTGCTTTTATAAAATGGGTATTGGAATTATGTGGCTCCCTGCATTGGAAGAATGCGTGTGCACAGAGATGTGCTGTATTTATAAACACTGCGACTCCTGCCACATAATTCACTAAATAAACCCAAATAAAAAAATATAAAATATATGTCTGTGCTTTTATAAAATGGGTATTGGAATTATGTGGCTCCCTGCATTGGAAGAATCCATGTGCACAGAGATGTGCTGTATTTATAAACACCGCGACTCCTGCCACATAATTCACCAAATAAACCCAAATAAAAAAATATAAAATATATGTCTGTGCTTTTATAAAATGAGTATTGGAATTATGTGGCTCCCTGCATTGGAAGAATGCGTGTGCACAGAGATGTGCTGTATTTATAAACACCGCGACTCCTGCCACATAATTCACTAAATAAACCCAAATAAAAAAATATAAAATATATGTCTGTGCTTTTATAAAATGAGTATTGGAATTATGTGGCTCCCTGCATTGGAAGAATGCGTGTGCACAGAGATGTGCTGTATTTATAAACACCGCGACTCCTGCCACATAATTCACTAAATAAACCTAAATAAATAAATCTAAAATATATGTCTGTGCTTTTATAAAATGGGTATTGGAATTATGTGGCTCCCTGCATTGGAAGAATGCGTGTGCACAGAGATGTGCTGTATTTATAAAAACTGCGACTCCTGCCACATAATTCACTAAATAAACCCAAATAAAAAAATCTAAAATATATGTCTGTGCTTTTATAAAATGGGTATTGGAATTATGTGGCTCCCTGCATTGGAAGAATGCGTGTACACAGAGATGTGCTGTATTTATAAACACTGCGACTCCTGCCACATAATTCACTAAATAAACCTAAATAAATAAATCTAAAATATATGTCTGTGCTTTTATAAAATGAGTATTGGAATTATGTGGCTCCCTGCATTGGAAGAATGCGTGTGCACAGAGATGTGCTGTATTTATAAACACCGCGACTCCTGCCACATAATTCACCAAATAAACCCAAATAAAAAACAAATAAAACATATGTCTGTGCTTTTATAAAAGGGGTATTGGAATTATGTGGCTCCCTGCATTGCCCATAAACCCATGGGTGTGTAATTTAGGGCAGAGATGTGCTGTATTTATAAACTCACAATACTGCTGTCACTTTCCATGCAGAGACTGATACTCACTCTTAGGGTCCTGCAGGCACAGATAATGCAGGCTTTCTGCTCCTACTCGGAGTAGGATGCAGTAAAGTGCGCTCAGGCTGAGTGCACTGTTAGCCCCTGTTTGGCCGCTCGTTTTCGATGCGCTATTTTTACCCCTTATACAGTAAGGGGTAGATTTTTTTAAAAAGCGCGATCACGTACTTTTGTTGGCGCAGCAGGCGCCAACAAAAGTACGCTGGATTTTATAAGATACGCACATAGCCGCGTGTATGTTAAAAAATCCTGGATCGGCGCGCGCAAGGCTGCCGATTTTGGGCAGCCTGCGCGCGCCGAGCCGTGCAGCCTGCCTCCATTCCCTCCGAGGCCTCTCCGAAATCGGAGCGGCCTCGCAGGGAACTTTCTTTCGCCCTCCCCTCATCTTTCCCTCCCTTCCCCTACCTAACCCACCCCCCCCAGGCCCTATCTAAACCCCCCCTTACCTTTGTCCCTAGATTTACGCCTGCTAGAAGCAGACGTAAATCTACATGCGCCAGCGGACTGCTCGCGCCGTCATCCGACCCGGGGGCTGGTCCGGTGGCCTGGACCACGCCCCGGGCCGGCGCCACGCCCCCGGTCCCGCCCCCGAAACACCGCGTCCCGCCCCCGAAACGCCGCGTCATTCCGCCCCGCCCCCAACACGCCCCCGACACGCCCCCTTCAAAAAACCCCGGGACTTACGCATGTCCTGGGGCTCTGCGCGCGCCGGCGGCCTATGCAAAATAGGCGCGCCGGCGCGCGAGGGCCCTGCTCGCGTAAATCCAGGCAGATTTACGCGAGCAGGGCTTTTAAAATCCGCCCGTAAGGGTTAATAGCATGTGGAAAACGTGCGGTCAACCCCCCGAAACTTATAGCGCCCGCAACATGCAAATGCATGTTGATGGCTCTATTAGTCATTGCCGTGCAATACAGAAAGCAAAATGTGCAGCAAAGCCACACATTTTACTTTCAGAAATTAACGCCTGCCAAAGGCAAGCCTGTGCGCGCGTCAGGAGAGTGGGCGCTTGCCAGCTCTCCTGTGACTTTTACTGAATCGGCCCGACAGTAACCAGTCCCAGCTATTTACCCACCCAACAAACCAAGCTAAAAAGAGCTTCACTTAATCACAATGTGGAGCCTTCAGGGCATTCTTTATGGATCAACAACCTGTCTGGTTACATTTATCCTTCTGTTCACATTGTGATGACCTGAATGCTCTTCAGGTTTATCTAGAAATGTTTGGAAAGTTTTTACAAAAGTATGAGATGCAGGTGACGTCAGAAAATTAAGTTCCGGCTGCAGCCTGACTGAGTCGCCTGGGGTGCTCGTAAGAGGCCCGTGAAAATTACCTGGTAACAGCAGTATTGCGGTTATTTCCTGAAGTCTTTTTTCTTCAAAAGGCCCAGACAGGAAGTGTCGTCGGAACCCGTGGGAGGAGCCGGAGAGTATAAAAATCATCTCTCTCCGGCGCAATGCCGCTGCAGCCTGACTGAGTCGCCTGGGGTGCTCGTAAGAGGCCCGTGAAAATTACCTGGTAACAGCAGTATTGCGGTTATTTACTGAAGTCTTTTTTCTTCAAAAGGCCCAGACAGGAAGTTACGTCGGAACCCGTGGGAGGAGCCGGAGAGTATAAAAATCATCTCTCTCCGGCGCAACGCCGCTGCAGCCTGACTGAGTCGCCTGGGGTGCTCGTAAGAGGCCCGTGAAAATTACCTGGTAACAGCAGTATTGCAGTTATTTCCTGAAGTCTTTTTTCTTCAAAAGGCCCAGACAGGAAGTGACGTCGGAACCTGTGGGAGTAGCCGGAGAGTATAAAAATCATCTCTCTCCGGCGCAACGCCGCCGGCGCAACGGCTAAGCCGCGCACGGCCAAGGGGCGTGCGACTTTGCCCGACTTAGCCCGGGTTGGAACGGATTGGAACGGGACTCTGTCGGCTGCAACCAACTCCTGAACCCCCATAAAAGCTAAGTAACTGTTTATCTATACTGGGAATAATCGTTTGGGGCTCCTTGGCGTTCAGACTGCTTGGTTTTGCTATGCCTCATACCAAGAGGAAAGCAAAAATGAGAGAAACCTCAGTAACATCTACTCCTAGCAAGATGATCCAGCCCAGTATTAAGGATTGTTTCCAGGGGTCTTCCACATCAACACCGGAAGCGGCCGCTTTAAGTGTAACCCAGGAGCAGGAGAAAAGCTTACAGGCCACAGAAATATCTTTGACGCCCGGTGCCCCAGTCAAGCCAGCTCCTCCCTTCAAAGGAGAGACAGATGCTGCTATTGCTGGCAGTATGGGAGACCATTCTTATGTGAATTACAAGGATATTTCCTTGTCAATAATTGAAGGGGAAAATGGGGCAGTAGTACAGCCTGGGGGGGATGTGCTGCGGGATAATGGTAAAGAAATACCTATTATAATACCAACACAGTTTTCCATGGAAGAACTGGGAGCAATTATGGTAAATGTTCAGAAGTCTATAGTTAATTTAAATAAAACAGTACAAGAGGCTTTAAAAAATAATTCTTCTTTAGAAGAAAAAGTAGTTAATTTGGAAAAACAGGTAAAATCCTCAGAAGCACAGATGGGAGAAGTTCAAAGAGTACAAACGAACTTAATAAGATCACTGGGAGAGACTGAAGCAAGGATTGAGTTCCTAGACAATCAAAATAGGAAGTTCAACCTGAGATTGTTGAATTTCCCTAAAACACCTTTAGCACTCCCAGTGGACTTATTCAATAGTTACTTAAAGAATATTTTGAAGTATAATAGTAGTAATATTCCTGTGTTATCAAAAATCTATTACCTTTATCAAACACAAACTGATAAAGAGAAAGATACACAAAATCAAAAAGATTCTGATTTAAACTTAACTGATTTCCTAGAAAAATCGTATGAGGCTCGAATAGAAAGTAGAGCAAGGTTATTAGTCCAGTTTACCTCCCTAAATGAGAGAGATACCGTATTAAAGTTGCATTTTAAACATCAGAAGCAAGAATTTTATGGATTCCCTATAAGGATTTACCCAGACGTTGCTCGAATGACTCAAAATAAACGGAAAAGCTTTCTATTATTAAGAAAAGAAGTGATTGATAGAGGAGCACAATTTACTCTCAAGTATCCATGTAGATGTATTGTAAGGTATAAAGATAAAAGGTATAGCTTTACTAATCCTGATCAGCTTAAGAACCATCTAGATATTGTACCCCTTAAAGCTGCATTAAAGGGGGATGAAAGTATTCAAATGGAAGAGGGAAATAGATAAATAGAGGTAAATTTTATTTCTTATGTGAAGCTCCAATATTTAAATTAGCACGGGGTTCTAAATTTCTTTAAGATTACTTGGAAAGATGGAGGCTATGATGACACTGTTTAATATTCGTAACTGAATTTACTGTTGTTGAAAAGTTCTGTAATATGTGACATTGTAGCTCTCCATATGTTGTGTATTTAAAACATGAATAATGCAATAAAAAGAAAATTAAAAAAAAAAAAAGAAAATTAAGTTCCCAGTATTCTGAGCGTAATAAAGATTTTGAATCCATCTTCACTCCATTTAACAATCGATTTATTTCCTTTTGAGTCCGTCCATGATTGACATAGAGAGACACAGAAATACAGAACAAGGCAACACAGTAAATGAGAAAAAGTCCCAAACGATCCATCCAGTCTGCCCAGCAAGCTTTTTTATTTAAGTGTTATTCTTAGGGCAATCTTTGCTCTGTGCAGGATCCCCATAAACCCCATCTAATCTGCTCAATTTCCTGGTGCAGTGCTGTCAGGGTGAGCCCCAAATGTCAGATTCTGTCCTCTACACCCCGGACACTTTATTTATTTGGATTTATTTTGATAGCTTTTCATTCATAATAAAAAGCTAAAAAGCTAAAGCATAAGAAAAACAGACTTAGCACTAAAATACCACACATACAAATAAACTTCCCAACAGAATAACCTGGCACTGGGAGGATCCTCAGAGCTGCTCTATAAGTACAGAAGAAAGGCCGGATAGTGCCAGTGAGGGTGTGGGAGAAGGTGTAGAGATGAGATTTATTTTCTGCATTGTAAAATGAAACTTCCCCTCTCTCATAGTCCAGGAGAATCCCCACTGCCTGGGGGCACTTATTCAGGGGGAGCTCGGTCCTGGGGGAGGTGAGGGCCCAGCATTTACCTCCAGGCCACAGCCTCATTCCCCAGTGTCCCTCCTCAGGTGCTGGTGAGATCTTCCCCTTCCTCCTCACAGAGTCTCTGCACACCCCCAGCTGAAAGATACAACCCTCTCCCACCTCCTCCTCTGCCTCCACCTCCCAGTAATGTCTCCCTGAGGTGAAGCCTTCACGCCCCAGCACACAGGGATAACGATCAAATCTCCAGGGACTGTCGGGGAGGCTCTGCCAGGTCTCTCCGTCTCTGACCCTTTTCCCATCCTCAGACAGGAGGAGCCCAGGATGTGCAGTTTCAGGATCCAGAGTCACAGGCACTGCAGAGAGGAGGAGACATTAATAAACATGAGCACACACTCCTCATTGGTCCTCACACACCTCTAACCTCCATTGGTTCCCTTTACCCCCCACCTCAAATTATCATTGGCAACTCACTCTCCCACCTCTAAACCTCATTGGCTGCTTCCAGAGTCACTTACTTAGTCTATGAGAGGAGATCTGTTATTGGCTGTCACCCACTGACAGGACTCAAACATACCAGTGATCCTATTGGCCGGCTGCCCTCCAGTATCTCCCATTGGACTGATTTCCCTGACAATATTAGTGAAAGGGAGTTTCTAATTGGCTAATTCAGTGCCGGGTTTCCTATAACTCACAGCCCCATTGGCCTCCTCTTTCCATTTATTTTCCCCTTCCACTGAAACCCCCTCCCCCACCACAGCCCCCCCAATAAAGGCAGGGGCAGTCCTTAGTATAAGGGGCGGGGTCTGTGTCACTCCCTGCATGCGCTCCTGCGGCAGGAAGTGCAGTAATTGCACCGTGCGGCAGGAGGGAGCGGTGCTGGCACTAGGGTCTGGACCAGGAGAAGCTGCACTGGCCACGCAGGCGGGAAGGAGATGCAGAGGGCCGGATTTTAAATGCCCTTTTAAATGCCCTGTGCGCGTAAATCCGGCCGGATTTATGCGCGCAGGGCCCTCGTGCACCGGCGCACCTATTTTGCATAGGCCGCCGGTGCGCGCAGAGCCCCGGGACGCGCATAAGTCCCGGGGCTTCGTAAAAGGGGCGGGGAGGGGGCATGTCCGGGGCATTCCGTAAATGACGCGGCGCTTCGGGGGCGTGACGCGGCGTTTCAGGGGCGGGCCCGGGGGCGTGGCGCCGGCCCGGGGGCGTGGTCGAGGCCTCCGGACCAGCCCCCGCATCGGGTGATGCTTTCAGCAGGCGTAAATCTGCCATCAAAGGTAAGGGGGGGGGGGTTTAGATAGGGCCGGGAGGGGAAAGTGGGTTAGGTAGAGGAAGGGAGGGGAAAGTGGGGGGAAGGCGAAGGAAAGTTCTCTCCAAGGCCGCTCCGAAATCGGAGCGGCCTTGGAGGGAACAGGCAGCGCGCACTGGGCTCGGCGTGCGCAGGTTGCACAAATGTGCACCCCCTTGCGCGCGCCGACCCCGGAATTTATAAGATACGCGCGGCTACGGGCATATCTTATAAAATCCAGCGTACTTTTGTTCGCGCCTGGTGTGCGAACAAAAGTACGCGCTCGCGCTAAATTATAAAATCTACCCCAGAGAGCGGAAAGTGCGGGGCCACCACAGAGCAAGGGGCAGAGGAGAGTGAAGGCTGTAGGGGCAGCAGATTCACAGCTGAGAAGGGGAAGGGGAGAGGGCTGGGGGATGCAGAGGTGGAGGGGAGGGAGGATGATTTCAGATGGAAGGGGAGTGAGGGGAGCAGGAAATAGAGGGATGGTGACAGAAATGGAGGAAGAGCCAGGGGAGCTCAGGAGGATGTAGGCAGGGCCGGAGGAACCACTAGGTGAGCTAGGCCTGTGCCTAGGGTACCGAGACTTAGGGGGCGCCGCGGCAGGCAGCCAGCTCCCGACTCGCTCTGCCTCCCCGCCAGTGCCACCCTCCCGACACCCCTCTAGTGGTCCAGCGGAGGTCCCGGGAGTGATCTGCCGCTCCCGGGGCCTCTGCTGCCTCTAAGCAAAATGGCGCCGGTGGCCTTCAGCCCCCTACCATGTGACAGGGGCCAACCAATGGCACCGGTAGCCATTGTGTGATTGAGAGAGACTGGCCAGAGAGGTGACCTGTGTATGTGTGAGAAAGACTGATCAGGGAGATGTCTAGTGTGTGTGTGTGTGTGTGTGTGTGTGTGTGTGTGAGAGAGAGAGAGAGACTGGTTGGGGAGATGACTGGTGTGTGAGAGACAGAAACTGGTCCTGAGGGTGTGACTGGTGTGTGTGTGTGTGTGAGAGAGAGAGAGAGAGAGACACAGAGAGACTGGTTGGGGAGATGATTGGTGTGTGAGAGACAGAAACTGGTCCTGAGAGTGTGATTGATGTGTTTCTGTGTGTGTGTGTGTGTGTGTGTGTGTGTGAGAGAGAGAGAAGAGACTGGTTGTGGTCCCTAAGGAAGAGGACTGTGAGGACAGCTTCAGCAGCTACTGCTGCTTCTGGTGTGGCCTGCAAGGGAAAGGAGTAGGAGAACTGCTGGAGAGGGTAAGTAAAGGTGGCTTTTTAAGTTCATTTTTCTTGATTGACTATCATTTTAATTATTGGGTAGTATGTGATGTGTCTGCTGTTTGAAATATTTTATTGGTGTTTGGTAAAGCTTTCAAAATTTGCATGAGTCTTTAATTATTGGATATTCTGTTCATCGGCTGTTTTAAATTTATTTTATTTGTACGATTTTATAATTATGATTGCTGATTTATATATCTTGATTTTATTGATTTGTTTCATGAGGAATGGTAACATTTTTGTTTTCCCATTGTTACACTGTATAGAGTCTGGCGTGATGCGTTTTACAGTTCAGTTTTTGTCTGCACATTTCTATTTATACTTTATGTGGTTTTATTCTGTATTTGGTGAGGGTTTGTGTTCTGCATGCAAAGACTGAGATGAAGCATTCTTTTAGCATGTGGTTTCTCTGTAGGGATCTGGAGTAGCTTGGCCTGTTCTATTTTCCTGACAGGAGGTGTATTGATATTTTAGATTCTGGTGTAATATTTGTGGTATTCTTTTTCATAGGTAGAGTTGTTATTCTTTGAGTGTTGGCAGATAGTAATGTGTTGATACGGGAGGACCATGCCGAAATATATCATAATAGGTAAGATGCCATATGAATTCCAAGACGCAAAGTTTTCTTGTTGGCATCACAACAGTGCATGAAATTATCACAACAACTTGTATATTAATTTTACCTCAGAATGCCATTTTTCATGTAAAATAAGTTATAAATGCATAATTTAAAATTGTGTATGGGGTGGGGGCGCCAGACTGTAAGGTTTGCCTAGGGTGCCTAATACCCTTGCACCAGCCCAGGATGTAGGGGCAGCAGATTAACAGCAGGAAATGGATAAGACTGGAGATACAGGGAGAGGAGGAGCCTGAATTTGGGAAGAGGAAGGAGGAGAAGGGTTAAGGGCAGGGAATGGGGAAGCAGTGACAGCAGTGGAGAGGAAACCACAGATGAGAGCCGAGAAGGCTGGGGGATGCAGAGGTGGAGGGGGAGGATGATTTCAGTTGGTGGGGAATGGAGGGATGGTGATAATGATGGAGGAAACATAGAAACATAGAAACATAGAAATGACGGCAGAAGAAGACCGAATGGCCCATCCAGTCTGCCCAGCAAGCCTCACACATTTTTTCTCTCATTCTTATCTGTTACTCCTAGCTCCTTGTTCTATTCCCCTTCCACCCCCACCATTAATGTAGAGAGCAGTGATGGAGCTGCATGCAAGTGAAATATCTAGCTTGATTAGTTAGGGGTAGTAGGGGCAGTAACCGCCGCGATAAGCAAGCTACACCCATGCTTATTTGTTTTACCTAGACTATGTTGTACAGCCCTTGTTGGTTTTTTTTTTTTTCTTCTCCCCTGCTGTAGAAGCAGAGAGCTATGCTGGATATGCATTGAAAGTGAAGTATCAGGCACATTTGGTTTGGGGTAGTAACCGCCGTAACAAGCCAGCTACTCCTCGCTTTGTGATTGCGAATCCTTTTTTTTTCTTCACCCCTGTTGTTGAAGCTATGCAGGATATGTGTGAAGCATCAGTTTTTTGTTTTTGTTTTTTTTTTTTTCCCCCTGCCGTTGTTTGTTGTTTGTTTGTTTGTTTTTTTTCCCCTGCTGTTGAAGCAGAGAGCTATGCTGGAAATGCGTGATGTATCAGTCTTTCTCCCATGCCGATGAAGCAGAGAACCATGCTGGATATGCATGGAAAGTGAAGTATCAGGCACATTTGGTTTGGGGTAGAGCCAGAGGAGCTCAGGAGGCTGTAGGGGCAGCAGAGTCACAGCTGAGAGTGGGAGCCTGTGGAAAAGAGACTGCTGAGGTTGGAAGGGGAAGAGGAGGAGAATGTTTAGCTCAGGCTTGGAGGGGAGAGGGAGGAAGAGGGTAAAGATACTGCTGGTGTCTGAGGGAGGAGAGAGCTGGGGTTACCTATGCCCTGACTCTGCCTAGCAGGGGACGCATTGCATGAGCACCCAGGGCTCTGCCCCCCGTGCCCTGAATCTCAGGTAACAGAGAACTGCCCTCTGCTTCCTGCCCCAACCCCTCCCCTCCCAGGAAGCATGCAGGAGGCAGGAGAGGAAGGGTGAGGCTGGAGGAGACCCTGTAGCAGCTCTCATTCACAGACTGGATCATTTGTATAATTAGTTATATCAGAGGCACTTACCTGCATATCTGCCAAGATCCATCCACCACTCTGAATTAAAACAAAGAGAAACACGGATCAGAGGTCAGAGAAGAGAAATAAATACAGTGCTAGGCAGAAATATATTTATCAGACTGTGAATAAAACTTACCCAGTCCTGCAGGGCGGGAAGAAACAGTAAGAAATAGAGAAATGTTAGAGCTTCCAGGTTATAAAACGTCCATCAGAGAACTTGTGACAGTTCCTCTGTTATAAAGAAAGAACTTGGCATTTTATATGCGCTAGAATAGAATCATAAACATATATTAATAAAAATGATAATTCTCTGTTTTTATATACATCAGACGTATAAACCCCCTAGAATTATTCATGTAGTAACTGTACTGATTTTACATTGCTGATGCTGACAATAGAATCAGGATAAAGTTGATGGGACCTTATAGGGAAATTATCAAAGTGATTTCCAGGGGTAAACAATGAAGATACAAACACTGAGTGGAGAGGTTTCCAGGGGGGAGGTATTAAAGGTGCACCCATTATGTACAGGAGTTTTCAGGGGGAGGTATTAAAGTTGCACACACTGGGTCTGATTTTAAAAAGCATTTACATGCGTAAAACTGGGTTTTACACGTGTAAATGCATTTTACTCGAGTAAGTGGACTTTTGAAAATTGCTACAATATATGCCATTGAATCGTCCATAGGATTTATTCGCATAAGTGCACTTTACATGAGTAAATGGCTTTTGAAAATTGCTACAATAGTAGTTACATTTATGCACGTAACTCCTTTGAAAATTACTCCCACTGAGTGTAGGTGTTCTTGGGGGGAGTATTAAAGTTGCACACACTGGGGTAGATTTTCAAACCGCGCGATTTGGCGTACTTTTGCTGGCGCATCAGGCGCAAGCAAAAGTACGCTGGATTTTAGTAGATACGCGCGGAGCCGCGCGTATCTACTAAAATCCGGGATCGGCGCGCGCAAGGCTATGGATTCTGTACAGCCGGCGCGCGCCGAGCCGCGCAGCCTACCCCAGTTCCCTCCGAGGCCGCTCCGAAATCGGAGCGGCCTCGGAGGGAACTTTCTTTTGCCCTCCCCTCACTTTCCCCTCCCTTCCCCTACCTAACCCACCCGTCCGGCCCTGTCTAAACCCCCCCTTACCTTTGTCGGGGGATTTACGCCTCCCTCTGGGAGGCGTAAATCCCCGCGCGCCAGCGGGCCGCTAGCGCACCGGGACGCGACCTGGGGGCGGGTCCGGAGGGCGCGGCCATGCCCCCGGGCCGCCCCGGGCCGTAACCACGCCCCCGGGCCCGCCCCCGAAACGCTCCCGACACGCCCCGAGAACGCCGCGCGGATCGGGCTCGCCCCCGACACGCCCCCTCAGAAAACCCCGGGACTTACGCGAGTCCCGGGGCTCTGCGCGCGCCGGTAGGCCTATGTAAAATAGGCCCACCGGCGCGCAGGGCCCTGCTCGCCTAAATCCGCCCGGATTTAGGTGGATTTAGGCGAGCAGGGCTCTTAAAATCTGCCCCACTGAGTGTAGGTGTTCTTGGGGGGGAGGTATTAAAGTTGCACACACTGAGGGGCGGATTTTCAGAGCCCTGCTCGCCTAAATCCACCCGGATTTGGGCGGATTTAGTGAGCCTATTTTACATAGGCCTACCGGCGCGCGCAGAGCCCCGGGACTCGCGTAAGTCCCGGGGTTCTCCGAGGGGGGCGTGTCGGGGGCGGGCCCGGTCGTCGCGGCGTTTAGGGGGCGTGTCGGCAGCGTTTTGGGGGCGGGTACGGGGCATGGCTACTGCCCGGGGCGGTCCGGGGGCGTGGCCACGCCCCCAGGTCGCGTCCTGGCGCGCAAGAGGCCCGCTGACGCGCGGGGATTTACGCCTCCCTCTGGGAGGCGTAAATCCCCCGACAAAGGTAAGGGGGGGGCTTAGACAGGGCCGGGTGGGTGGGTTAGGTAGGGGAAGGGAGGGGAAGGTGAGGGGAGGGCAAAAGGAAGTTCCCTCCGAGGCCGCTCCGATTTCGGAGCGGCCTCGGAGGGAACGGGGGTAGGCTGCGCGGCTCGGCGCACGCCGGCTATACAAAATCAATAGCCTTGCGCGCGCCGATCCAGGTTTTTAGCAGATACGCGCGGCTCCGCGCGTATCTACTAAAATCCAGCTTACTTTTGCTTGCGCCTGATGCGCCAGCAAAAGTAGGCCAATTCGCGCTATTTGAAAATCTACCCCTGAGTGTAGGTGTTCTTGGGGGGAGGTATTAAGGGGTAGATTTTCAAAAACGGTGCGTTCGTGTACTTTTGCTGGCGCCTGAGCGCAAACAAAAGTAGGCCTATTCGCGCTCCTTTTAAAATCCGCCCCACTGTGTGTAGGTGTTCTTGGGGGGGAGGTGTTAAAGTTGCACACACTCGGGTGGATTTTAAAAGCCCTGCTCACGTAAATCTGCGTAAATCCGCCTGATTTCGGAGCGGCCTCGGAAGGAACGGAGGCAGGCTGCGCGGCTCGGTGGCTCGGCGCGCGCAGGCTGCCCAAAATCGGCAGCCTTGCGCGCGCCGATCCAGGATTTTAGAGGATACGCGCGGCTATGCGCGTATCTTATAAAATCCAGTGTACTTTTGTTTGCGCCTGCTGCGCTTTTTTCAAAAGTCTACCCCACTGAGTGTAGGTGTTCTTGGGGGGGAGGTGTTAAATTTGCACACACTGAGTGTAGGTGTTCTTGGGGGGGGGGAGGTATTAAAGTTGCACACACTGAGTGCAGGTGTTCTTGGGGGGGAGGTGTTAAATTTGCACACACTGAGTGTAGGTGTTCTTGGGGGGAGGTATTAAAGTTGCACACACTGGGGTAGATTTTAAAAGAAGCGCGATCAGCCTACTTTTGCTTGCGCATCAGACTCAAGCAAAAGTACGCTGGATTTTAGTAGATACGCGCGGAGCCGCGCGTATCCACTAAAATCCTGGATCGGCGCGCGCAAGGCTATCGATTTTGTATAGCCTGCGCGCGCCGAGCCGCGCTGCCTCCCCCCGTTCCCTCCGAGGCCGCTCCGAAATCGGAGCGGCCTCGGAGGGAACTTTCCTTTGCCCTCCCCTCACCTTACCCTCCCTTCCCCTACCTAACCCACCCACCCGGCCCTGTCTACACCCCCCCCTTACCTTTGTCGGGGGATTTACGCCTCCCGGAGGGAGACGTAAATCCCCGCGCGCCAGCGGGCCTGCTGCGCGCCGGGCCGCGACCTGGGGGCGGGTACGGAGGGCGCGGCCACGCCCCCGGGCCGCCCCGGGCCGTAACCACGCCCCCGGGCCCGCCCCCGAAACGCTCCCGACACGCCCCGAGAACGCCGCGCGGATCGGTCTCGCCCCCGACACGCCCCCTCAGAAAACCCCGGGACTTACGCGAGTCCCGGGGCTCTGCGCGCGCCGGTAGGCCTATGTAAAATAGGCCCACCGGCGCGCAGGGCCCTGCTCGCCTAAATCCGCCCGGATTTAGGTGGATTTAGGCGAGCAGGGCTCTTAAAATCTGCCCCACTGAGTGTAGGTGTTCTTGGGGGGGAGGTATTAAAGTTGCACACACTGAGGGGCGGATTTTCAGAGCCCTGCTCGCCTAAATCCACCCGGATTTGGGCGGATTTAGTGAGCCTATTTTACATAGGCCTACCGGCGCGCGCAGAGCCCCGGGACTCGCGTAAGTCCCGGGGTTCTCCGAGGGGGGCGTGTCGGGGGCGGGCCCGGTCGTCGCGGCGTTTAGGGGGCGTGTCGGCAGCGTTTTGGGGGCGGGTACGGGGCATGGCTACTGCCCGGGGCGGTCCGGGGGCGTGGCCACGCCCCCAGGTCGCGTCCTGGCGCGCAAGAGGCCCGCTGACGCGCGGGGATTTACGCCTCCCTCTGGGAGGCGTAAATCCCCCGACAAAGGTAAGGGGGGGGCTTAGACAGGGCCGGGTGGGTGGGTTAGGTAGGGGAAGGGAGGGGAAGGTGAGGGGAGGGCAAAAGGAAGTTCCCTCCGAGGCAGCTCCGATTTCGGAGTGGCCTCGGAGGGAACGGGGGTAGGCTGCGCGGCTTGGCGCACGCCGGCTATACAAAATCAATAGCCTTGCGCGCGCCGATCCAGGTTTTTAGCAGATACGCGCGGCTCCGCGCGTATCTACTAAAATCCAGCTTACTTTTGCTTGCGCCTGATGCGCCAGCAAAAGTAGGCCAATTCGCGCTATTTGAAAATCTACCCCTGAGTGTAGGTGTTCTTGGGGGGAGGTATTAAGGGGTAGATTTTCAAAAACGGTGCGTTCGTGTACTTTTGCTGGCGCCTGAGCGCAAACAAAAGTAGGCCTATTCGCGCTCCTTTTAAAATCCGCCCCACTGTGTGTAGGTGTTCTTGGGGGGGAGGTGTTAAAGTTGCACACACTCGGGTGGATTTTAAAAGCCCTGCTCACGTAAATCTGCGTAAATCCGCCTGATTTCGGAGCGGCCTCGGAAGGAACGGAGGCAGGCTGCGCGGCTCGGTGGCTCGGCGCGCGCAGGCTGCCCAAAATCGGCAGCCTTGCGCGCGCCGATCCAGGATTTTAGAGGATACGCGCGGCTATGCGCGTATCTTATAAAATCCAGTGTACTTTTGTTTGCGCCTGCTGCGCTTTTTTCAAAAGTCTACCCCACTGAGTGTAGGTATTCTTGGGGGGGAGGTGTTAAATTTGCACACACTGAGTGTAGGTGTTCTTGGGGGGGGAGGTATTAAAGTTGCACACACTGAGTGCAGGTGTTCTTGGGGGGGAGGTGTTAAATTTGCACACACTGAGTGTAGGTGTTCTTGGGGGGAGGTATTAAAGTTGCACACACTGGGGTAGATTTTAAAAGAAGCGCGATCAGCCTACTTTTGCTTGCGCATCAGACTCAAGCAAAAGTACGCTGGATTTTAGTAGATACGCGCGGAGCCGCGCGTATCCACTAAAATCCTGGATCGGCGCGCGCAAGTCTATCGATTTTGTATAGCCTGCGCGCGCCGAGCCGCGCTGCCTCCCCCCGTTCCCTCCAAGGCCGCTCCGAAATCGGAGCGGCCTCGGAGGGAACTTTCCTTTGCCCTCCCCTCACCTTACCCTCCCTTCCCCTACCTAACCCACCCACCCGGCCCTGTCTACACCCCCCCCTTACCTTTGTCGGGGGATTTACGCCTCCCGGAGGGAGACGTAAATCCCCGCGCGCCAGCGGGCCTGCTGCGCGCCGGGCCGCGACCTGGGGGCGGGTACGGAGGGCGCGGCCACGCCCCCGGGCCGTAGCCACGCCCCCGTACCCGCCCCCAAAACGCTGCCGACACGCCCCCGGAACGCCGCGACGACCGGGCCCGCCCCCTCCGAGAACCCCGGGACTTACGCGAGTCCCGGGGCTCTGCGCGCGCCGGGAGGCCTATGTAAAATAGGCTTCCCGGCGCGCAGGGCCCTGCTCGCGTAAATCCGGGCGGATTTACGCAAGCAGGGCTCTTAAAATCCGCCCCACTGAGTGTAGGTGTTCTTGAGGGGGGAGGTATTAAATTTGCACACACTGAGTGTAGGTGTTCTTGGGGGGGGAGGTATTAAAGTTGCACACACTGAGTGTAGGTGTTCTTGGGGGGGAGATATTAAAGTTGCACACACTGAGTGTAGGTGTTCTTGGGGGGGAGGTATTAAAGTTGCACACACTGAGTGTAGGTGTTCTTGGGGGGGAGGTGTTAAATTTGCACACACTGAGTGTAGGTGTTCTTGGGGGGAGGTATTAAAGTTGCACACACTCAGTGTAGGTGTTCTTGGGGGGGAGGTGTTAAATTTGCACACACTGAGTGTAGGTGTTCTTGAGGGGGGAGGTATTAAATTTGCACACACTCAGTGTAGGTGTTCTTGGGGGGGAGGTGTTAAATTTGCACACATTAGTGTTGATACAATAAGATGGACGTTAAGAAGGGCACTCATATTGAATTCCCGTTTACCTAATGTGCACAAAGCCACCTCCCCTGGACACTTGATGCAATATTTAAATGTCAGTTCCTTTAAAAAAGGATGTGCTAAGGAAAAATTGTCTCTAGCGCTGAAGTTTATTGGGTGCCCACAATTGCAATAAGCTCCGAATACGAGCATTCACTTTTATTCCACTTCTGGCCAATTCTGCTGAGGGTGATGGACGCCCATAGCTAAACGCCCCTTGCTATTGTGTTTGCAGAATTTTTTTTTCTAGATCGAACAAATATGCATTTATTTTTCAACACTGCAAGCAATATATTTAAGTTTCACAATGATATTAAGTAGGAGGAACCACAGAGGACCACATTTTTAAATTTCTTATGAGCCCTTGACTTGTAGATTGACTTAACACAACCTCTAGGGCTGGAGTTGAATCTGTCACAGTAAAAAGTGTGCGTTGGGTGCCTAGTGATTTTCTGCATCGTGGAGGGTTGGTAATAGCTGACAGTCTCATTTACATGGATTATATATGTGATGAGAGCTTTCGGCTACGCATTTGTTTGAGCATTTGTTTTGGACAAACTAATCTCCTTATAGCTTCGGGTGCTAATCTAGCGCATTCAAAACACGCGTAGACCCAAGCGCTAGGCTGGACGCACTTTATTGCATTGACTCCATTGAGTGGAGGTGTTCCCAGGGGAAGGTGTTAAAGGTACACACTGAGCAGAGGCGTTTGTGGGGGTGGTATTAAAGATGCACTCATTGAGGGGAGACATTCCCGGGGGAGGTGTTAAAGTTGCACACTATGTTCCCGGGGGATTGTGTTAAGGGTGCACATATTGAGTGGAGACATTCCCAGGGGAGGTGTTAAAGTTGCACACTATGTTCTTGGAGGATTGTGTTAAGGGTGCACACATTGAGTGGAGACATTCCTGGCGGAGGTGTTAAAGTTGCACACTATGTTCCCGGGGGATTGTGTTAAGGGTGCACACATTGAGTGAAGACATTCCTCAGCAAAGGTGTTAAAGGTGCTCGTGTTGAGTGGAGACGTTTCTGGGGAAGGGTTCTAAAGATGCACACAGCGAGTGAAGGGATTTCCGGGATTGCTAATGGTTAAATGGTTCTTCTCAACCGGACGACCTGGTCTTGCGCTGCTGGCGCTACCTGTCAGAGTAAGAGCCCCCACCTTCGCTTCTGCCTCCAACCGACCCGCGAACTCGTGACCCAACCGCGTCCCTAGACCAATCGGAGGCCAGGCATGGCTGTGATCTCATCGGCAACAGAAGGCAAGCCCTTTAAATCAGGGCACTCACCAGCGGCGCCTTCTTTCTCAACTGGATGACCTGGGCTTGTAGTGCCGGCGCTACCTGTCGGGGTAAGAGCCGCCACCTTCACTTCTCCCTCTGACCGACCCGCGAACTCGTGTCCCGACCCGACCGCGTCCCTAGGCCAATCGGAGGCCAGGCGTGGCTGTTATCTCATCAGCAAGGGTCAGCAATCCTTTTAAATCAGGGCACTCACCAGCGGCGCCTTCCTTCTCAACCAGATGACCTAGGCTCGCGCTGCCGGCGCTACCTGTCGGGGTAAGAGCTCCCATCTTCGCTTCTCCCTCTGACTGACCCGTGAACTCATGGCCCGACCTGACCGCGTCCCTAGGCCAATCGGAGGCCAGACATGGCTGTGATCTCATCGGCAAGGGACGCAATCCCTTTAAATCAGGACATTCACTAGCGGCGCCTTCCTTTCTTCTCAACCGGACGACCTGGGCTCGCGCTGCTGGCTCTATCTGTCAGGGTAAGAGGCCCCATTTTCGATTCTCCCTCCGACTGACCCATGAACTCATGGCCCGACCTGACCGCGTCCCTAGGCCAATCGGAGGCCAGGCATGGCTGAGATCTCATCGGCAATGCTGCTGGCGCTACCTGTCAGTGTAAGAGCCCCCTCCTTCGCTTCTCCCTCTGACTGACCCTCAAACTCATGGCCCAACCCGACGGCGTCCCTAGGCCAATCGGAGGCCAGGCGCGGCTGTGATTTCATCGGCAAGGGACAGCAAGCCTTTTAAATCAGGGCACTCACCAGCGGCGCTGCGTGCCGGGCGTCATGCGCCAAAGGAGCGCGACCAAAGGGGCCTGCCCATTAGTGTGGCCCCTTTTGTGCTCTTCCCCATTGACATACAACTGGACTGAACTGCCAAGAAGCTGACCCCATTTTCCTCATCTCTCCCAGTCCTTTCAGCAGCATAGGATACAAGCCTATAATCCATTTATACCATTACCTTTTCTTATCAACTCCCAATCGCTAGTCAAAAAGACACCCATCCTCCACGACCTCCTATCAGACAGGCAACCTGATATCTGCGCAATAACTGAAACATGGTTCAAACCTACAGACCTAGTTCTTTCAAACCAACTTCCCACACAACATTATGACATCATCTCCCTACCCAGGCACAAAAAAAAGAGGCTGAGGCCTCTTATTAGCTGCTAAAAAAGAACTTAGGGTAATCACTCAGACCATCAACTTCATCCCCAAAGTTGAAATGGGCCTTTTCAAATCCACTCAATTGCAAGTTTGCCTAGTCTACACCCCCCCCCCCCCCCCCCCCGGTCTACTAGATAACAACCCCTCCCCCCTCATCGAATTTATAGCAGATAATATAAACATTGACATCCCAACCATTATTCTCGGAGTCTTCAACCTCCATGTGGACAAGGTCCCCCTATCCTCCAACTGTGAAGCCTTTCTATCATCCATGTATGCCATGGATTTTAAACAAATTATAACCAGCCCCACCCATAAAGCGGGACACACCCTAGATTTAATTTTCATAAACTCATCTCCTCTGCAGACATCCCTACCTGTACCCCAGTACGCTGGTCGGACCACTCACTCATAAAAGCCAACTTAACCATTAAAAAATTGAGCCCCTCACCCTTACACAAAAATACTATTCATTTTAGAAAACCCTGCGCCAAAGAAGACCTAATTTCCCACCTCTCCAAATCTTGACCTTTCGAATGCCGAATTGGCTCTTTCCTCTTGGAACAAAATAACCATCAACATCGCTAATAAAATTTGCCCTTTAATGACTAAAGAATTAAATCCCGCCCTCAATACCAAAAAACCCTGGTACACACCGAAATTAAAAAAACTAAAACATGAACTAAGAACTAAAGAAAACAAATGGCGCAAAGACCCTTTTGCCACTATGTTGGCAACTTATAATCTTCCCTGCACACCTATAGATCCTCTATCCTCAAAACAAAGAGACTTCTATGCTCTCAAAATCCATAACTTTCAATATGACCCCAAGGCCCTCTTCTCATGTGTCGCTGACCTCACTAAAACGTCCCCATCCTCCATCCCTGAAAGCGAGGCCAAAAGCAAATGTGATGAACATGCAGTCTTCTTCCAAGACAAAATCTCCAAGCTCTTGTTACGATTTACATCTTCCCCCTCACCCCCCAACACCAACCCCAACAACTCTGGAGCCTCCTTTAACTCCGAGTCCACATCCTCCCTTGAAATAGAATCACTTCTAAAGAAAATGAAACCTTTCTCACACCCACTGGACAACATCCCCACAAAAATACTACTGACTATACCAAACTTAGGGGGTCATTCAAAATGCGATAAAGTGTTTTCGCATGCGAAAAGCCCCGTTAACGCATGTGAAAACGTGTTTACCACATGCAATCGCACCATATCGTATGGTGCGATGCAAATTCAGAAAATAGGAGGAGTGTGGGCTGGGTTAGCCTGTCTGTGAATAGCTATTGCACAGCCATAATGCCAATTTTAACTACACCCCTTTGGATTGTGTGTGTGAGAGAGAGAGAGAGAGAGAGAGAGAGAGAGAGAGAGAGAGAGAGAGAGAGAGAGAGAGAGAGAGAGAGAGAGAGAGAGACTGGCTGTAATATCATGGCCCATAGGTAGGTATTTGTATCCCTATGGTAGGCCCACCTAGTAACTCGAGGTGGGGATTAGGTAAGAGTGTAGGGGGTTAAGGGCCACTTTGACATTCTACGTGACACCTACGAACAGAACAGTGGTCTCTTGTGAAGATTTGCTGGCCTTCGGAGTGAGGAAACTCAATCCAAGATGAGATGTGGGCAAGGTTCTCTCAACCTAGCTTGATGGACTCTCTACCTGGGTAACATCAAGCTAGGTTGAGAGAACCTTGCCCACATCTCATCTTGGAGTGAGTTTCCTCACTCCGAAGGCCAGCAAATCTTCACAAGAGACCACTGTTCTGTTCGTAGGTGTCACGTAGAATGTCAAAGTGGCCCCTAACCCCCTACACTCTTACCTAATTCCCACCTTGAGTTACTAGGTGGGCCTACCATAGGGATACAAATACCTACCTATGGGCCATGATATTACAGCTGCTCGCTCTCTCTCTCTCTCTCTCTCTCTCTCTCTCTCTCTCTCTCTCTCTCTCTCTCTCTCTCTCTCTCTCTCTCTCTCTCTCCAGAACACTGAAACAGGCTGTCTGGAAACATCATGAACCGTGATAAACCAGCCTGTGCAGTGTGATGATTCTTTGGTTGTTTTATCGTGCATCGCGAAGACATTTGCGCATATCGTGAAAACATCGCGGCACGCGAAGTTTCCCCGCTGCACGAAAAAAGCCTCATTTGCATGGGAAACGCCCCTTAATGCGTTACCAATGCGATATTGGAAAATGAGGCCCTTAGTTCTTTGCAATAAATGCTATATTAGCATAAAACACACCCCTTTTGCTATCGCTTGCGGTACTTACCGCATTTTGATAAATCCACCCCTTAATTGCTAAACCCCTTGCCGATATCATTAACTGCTCCCTCTCTCTCGGACACATCCCTAAATCATTGAAACAAGAAATCCTCAAACCCATATTGAAGAAACCTAACCTGGACCCAGGCGATCTCGCAAACGTCCAACCAATTTCAAACCTGCCATTTATAGCAAAACGCATGGAAAGGGTAGTCAACATCCAACTGACTAAGTTTCTGGAAAAACAAAATATTCTCTACCCATCCCAATTCGGCTTCCGTAAATTCTTCAACAAGGAAACACTCCTAATATCCCTCTCCGACACCCTCCTAAAAGGATTAGATAAGGGCCAATCTTTTATACTCGCATTGCTAGACATCTCATCCGCATTTGACACTATCAATCATGACATACTTCTAAATCGTCTCACCGAAATTGGCATTACAGGAACCACCCATCGCTGGTTTGAATCCTTCCTTAACAATAGCCACTATAAGGTCAGAATAGGGGATAAGGAATCCACCCCCATAAATTTAACTCGGGGAGTCCCCCAAGGTTCTTCCCTCTCCCTGCTATTACTAGCAACAGTCACATGGAATAGACTTAGTTTTTGGGTTCTTGCCAGGTTCTTATAGTCTGGATTGGCCACTGTTGGAAACAGGATGCTGGGCTTGATGGACCCTTGGTCTGACCCAGCATGGCATGTTGTTATGTTATGTTATGTTCTGACCCTTTTCAACATTTACCTCCTCCCCCTTTGTCAACTCCTAGCTAACCTAGGTCTTTATCTATGCGGACGATGTCCAAATCCTCATCCCCATAACTGAATCTATCCCCAAATCCCTCAAGATCTGGGACAACTGCCTTAACTCGACTAACCATCTTCTTACCAGCCTCAATCTCACCCTTAACAGAGCCAAAACGAAACTACTCATCATCTCTCCTAACCAAAACAACCTCACCCCTCCTGACTCTGCTGCAATGAATGACCGCCAAGTGAGAGACCTTGGATTCATTCTGGTGTAAACCGCCTTTACATGGGTTACCCTCCCTTTTTAATAATATCCAGGCCGAGGGAAGGATATAGGTAACCTTGGTGTTAATAGTAAAGAGGTATATATGAAAATCCTCTTTCCTTATCAGTTAATTTATAAAGGATAGAGTGAAATACACTCTATCACCTGATCAGTTATACTCCTGCTGATTAGGAGAGGAATGAGGTAAATTAAAAAAAAAGGATAAAAGCCAAAGTTGTGATTATTATTATCTTTTACTTTAACTGTTTTATTTTTTTCTTTTCACCAAACAATACTTCAAATACCTTAAACATCCATTAACCTCTTAAAAAAAATTCAGATAAGTATAATTTATAACCATTACTATTATAACTTTACATCAGGTTTTCTTATATCTTACAATTACTTTAAAACTCTTTTCATTAAACAAGTCCTTCTGTTCAGTCTCTGTTATTCAGGTGAGTAACTTTTCTTTACTTCAAACACTGTTTATAAACAAGCTTGTTTATGTATTTACTTAACTTTAGTTCTCTTTAGTTCTTCTTCTTATCTTTGTTTTGTCTTTTTCTTTGATTTGTATGCGATGCTTGAGTACGATGGATAGCTTTGTTTCTTCTTCTTTGCTTTGAATAGCCTTGCTTCTTCTTCTTTTCCTTCTTTTAACTGTTAATGCCTACTTCCTACCTTTAACAAATCAATGAGAGATACTATCTCCCTAATAAAGTAGTTTCTGTAGACTAAGTCAGTGTGTTACCTTATTGTTGGTGTTGCACCTTATTGTAACTGAATTCTAGCTAATAAAAATCAAAAGATAATCAAGTTTTCCCTACCTTTGCAAGTTTTCATTTTAATAACTAGTGGGTAGCTTTTGAGTATATTTTTGGTGACTTTTAGTATAAATTCTCTTCTTTAGCTTCACATTTAACGTATTTGTATTGTCATCATATACTCTCTCTCTCTTCTTCGCACAAACGATATATAGCTTTCTTTTATTTGGCTCAGTTCCAAATATTAAACTGTCATTGCCTCTGTGCATTAATTACATAAGTTCCATGTTATTTCAATAACATTGGATAAATCTATGGCATCATTCCATAGTATATTTATAATACAGCTGTTGTATCTCTCTCATGAAACAGCTGAACATCAATAGGCATATTAGGCATATCATTAATGCTTCTCTAATATTAGTCACCTATATTTATCAAAAACATAAATTATTATTATTATTATTTTATGTTTTTCAAATGCTTACCCAATTATTCTCTCTTAAAATACTTGCCATTCACTAATTCTAAACATTCTTTTCTATTTTAAGCAGATTAGAATGTACACATTAAGGAGTATGAACACAACACCTCCTTACTAATCAATGTCAGTCTAGGTTCTGCCTATGCTTTTCTAACTGCCACTTACTTTCTGAAGGGATTTAGATACCTGCTCTCTGATGTCACTTGCACTATTTGTTTAAATAAAGTAAATTATTTCTTAACTTTTTTATTTAATATTCTTTCCTTCGACATTCTTTTCAAATATAATTTATTATCATTCTTTTTCCTGTCTTTTTTATTTTCAACTCAGTATAACTTTTAAATTATTTTCAGTGCTTTGACCTCTAATAGTATCATTACTCTGGTCTTTTCACACGTAACTAAGGAAGCTACATTGATGTCATTCTTAGATACCATCAGGGAACTTTGATAATCACTATAGCAACCGGATTAAACTAATAAATGTAGGGGAGCTCAGCCTGTTCTAATTACATAATCAAGTCTAATTTTAAATAGATTTCTGATATAAAAAGTACCTATCTAAATAAAAAGAAATATTTCTTATGTATTTCTATTTTTAATGCCCTTCAAAACTCTTTATTTGTTCAAAAGCACTTCAAAAACATTTCTAATAGGTTGTCTCTACTGTAACTTAACAGGTAAACTTCCCTCTGTCTTTCATTCTATTTACTTTTAAAGCTGTCTGTTTTCCTTCTTCTGCTGAGGAAGCTCAGTCAGAACTAAAGCTTCAGCTGCCTTTCTCCATGGCAACCAGATACCTCTGTTCTAACTTCTAAGTTACATCCCTAATAGAAACATTTCCATGCCTCGCCAGGGCAGAACAACTACCTTAGTTAACTCTTTCCTATCTCTCACCTTTCCAGGACCAAAGCAGCCCCCAGAAACACCACGACAGTCTCTCTCTAGATCTGTGCTTGCCCTTAGTGACCACCAAACCCCCTTCTCTTCTACAGCCCTCAGTCATCAAGGATGTGCAGCACTATGCTGTACTCTCTGAGAAACTGTGTTTGTTTGTTTTTATTAGCAGTAATTATATCAAGTCCTGTATATCAGCTACCTGTCAGCTCCTCTATCTTATTGAACTCCTTCTCATGGTAAGTACTATTTTTATCACTTTTTTTTTTTTTTGTCCTATCCACACTGGACAACCAGTTGAACCTAAAAAAATTCATCAACACCACAATAAAAGATGGCTACTTTAAACTCCAAGTTCTAAAAAAGATTAAAACCCTTCCTCCACTTCAACAACTTTCATACAGTCCTCCAAGCCACACTGTTTTCTAAAATTGACTATTGCAATTCTCTGCTCCTAGGCCTCTCCACAACTACCATTAAACCCCTCCAAATGCTCCAGAACACTGCGGCTAGAATCCTCACTAATACCCGCAAAAAAGAGCACATTACACCTATCCTCAAAGATCTCCACTGGCTCCCTATCCACTTTAGAATAATCCATAAGAGCCTTACTATCATCCACAAGTCTCTTCACAACCAGCAAACCCACCGGCTAAATGATTCCTTACACTACTATACATCCAACAGACCCGTCAGATCCGCTTACAAAGGATCCCCCCCAAACTGTTCCACCACATTTCCACCAGAGAACGTGCATTTTCCTTAGTAGGACATTCATTATGGAACTCCATGCCTTCAGACCTACGCGTAGAACACTGCACCCAAACTTTAAAAAAACCCTAAAAACCTGGCTGTTCAAACAAGCCTTTTCATAATCTCATCCTCCATTACTGTATCTTCCTTGCTATTAATGAACTTCCTCACCCTGTCCCTCCCTATTTAACTACCACTTCACTCCCAATACCCTCTTACAACCTAGTAAGAACTATGGTACCTACAGTAAAATTTCCTCCAATTTTCCCCTCTCACCCCTTTCTCCCATCCCCCTTATTCTCTCTGTCAGCCCATCTCCTCTCACCCTCTTAGTCTATATAATCCTTAAATTTATCGGTTGACACCTATTGCCTACTTCTTCTCCTATTCCCTCTTAATCTATATAAATCCTAAGTTTCTCAGTTGACACTCTTTTGTCTTTCATTTAGCTTAATTATGCCTTAGTTAGTCACCTTTTACCACGCTGGATTTTTTAAGATACGCACGTAGCCGCGCGTATCTTATAAAATCTGGGGTCGGCGCACGCAAGGGGGTGCACATTTGTGCAACCTGCGCGCGCTGAGCCCAGCACGTGCTGCCTGTTCCCCCCGAGGCCGCTCCGAAATCGGAGCGGCCGTGGAGGGAACTTTCCTTCCGCCTCCCCTCACCTCCCCCCACCTTCCCCTACCTAACCCACCCCCCAGCCCTATCTAAACCCCGCCTACCTTTGTTGGCAGATTTACACCTGCCAAAAGCAGGCGTAAATCTGCGCGCGCCAGTGGGCTGCTGGCGCGCCATCACCCGACCTGGGGGCTGGTCCGGAGGCCTCGACCACGCCCCCGGGCCCGCCCCGAACCACCCCCTGACCCCAGACATGCCCCCGGACACGCCCCCTCCCGCCCCTTTTACAAAGCCCCGGGTCTTACGTGCGTCCCGGGGCTATGCGCGTGCTGGCAGCCTATGTAAAATAGGCGTGCCGGCGCGCGAGTACTTTTAAAATCCGGCTGCAAGCATTTAGTTTTAAATTTTTTTTCTTTCTTTTCTTATTTTTTTTGCAGCCCCCCCTCCGGAGTCGGACATCGGCGAAGACGACCGTGGCTCCCCTGCCTCCAGCTGCCCGCGAAGATGGATGCCTGCACGGGCGAAAGCGGCCCCTGTGCATGCAATTTGGCCACTCAAGGCGTGACGTCACGATGTTTGGCTTCACGGCATGTGACGTCACGTCTTGAGCGGCCCAATTGCACGCACAGGGGCCGCTTTTGCCCGTGCAGGCGTCCATCTTCGCGGGCAGCTGGAGGCAGGGGAGCCGTGGTCATCTTCGCCGATGTCCGTCTCCGGAGGGGGGCTGCAAAAAAAGTAAGTTGCTTCGTTGCTTTACAGTGCCAGTCCTCTCTCCCCCCCTCCCGAAGCAAGGCGCGATAAGCAGCCTTGCTTCGGGAGGGGGGGAGAGAGGACTGGCAATCCCGAGCGTAGGATTGCCCGTCCTCTCTCCCCTCTCTCTCTTGCTACTTTTTTTTTTCGCTTTTTCGCTTTTTTTTTTTTCGCTTTTTCGCTTTTTTCCGCTTTCGTTGCTTGCTTCGGGAGGAGGGGAGAGAGGGCTGGCAATCCCGAGCGTCGGAGAACCGTCCACTTCCTGGTACCTGTCATTTCAAATGTCATTTGAAATGACAGATACCAGCCTGTCCGTGAAGCGTTAGGCCAGCGCACCCAGGATACTGTATAGCGCTCTATACAGTAAAATGGGTTGCACGGGCCTAACGCTTCACGGACGCTTCTTAGACGCAGCTTGCATTTGCAAGCTATTTACATACAGTATCGAGCGGTAGGTGAGCTGGACTGTGCGTGCGGCAACCGCGGGTGCGCCCGGCACTAACGCAGCTCTTCCTACCGCTCCTTACTGTATCGGCCTGTTAGAGAGGAATAACCAGGAGGAAAAAGAGGTGATAATGCCCTTGTACAGGGCCTTGGTGAGGCCTCACCTGGAATATTGTGTTCTGTTCTGGAGCTCGTAACTCAAAAAGGATAGAGACAGGGTGGAGGCGGTCAAAGAAGAGCGAACAAAATGGTGAGGGGTCAGCACTGGAAGAGTTATGAGGAGAGGCTGAAGCATCTGACTGTGCACACCCTGGAGGAGAGGAGGTGCAGGGGAGATAGGATACAGACCTTCAGATACCTGAAAGTTTTAATGATGTAGAATCGTCAAACCTTTTCCGTTGGAAAGAAATCACTAGAACTAGAGGTCATGAAATGAAACTCCAGGGAGGACGACTCAGAACCAAGGTCAGGAAATATTTCTTCATGGAGAGGGTGGTGGATGCCTGGAAGGCCCTTCTGGAGGAGGTGGTGAAGATGAAAACAGTGAAGGAATTCAAAGGGGCATGGGATAAACACTGAGGATCCCTAAAGGCGAGAGGATGGGAATAAAGAAAAGGGTGCAGGGGGGTAACTGGGGGTAACTTGCTGATGTGGTGGTTCCTACCCTTAATAAATAACAGTACCAAGGCTTAATGCAGCTCCATCAGTGCTCTCTGCTTCCACGGCAGTGGGAAAAGGGGAACTGGATTCCTACAGCAACCAACCAGGGCCCTGACTTTCACGGTTTGAGGAACAAATAAACATGGGGGTAACTTGCTGATACGGATGTTACTACCCTTAATCACTAAGCCTAGTACTTTTGATTCAGCTCCATCATTGCTCCCTGCTTCCATGGCAAGGGTTAAGGGAAATTGGATTCAAACAGCACCCGAGCTCCTGACTTTTACAGTCTGGGAAACTGATAAGCATGGGGGTAACCTGCAGAGTGCAGCAAATATTGGCATAAGCTTGCTGGGCAGACTGGGTGGATCATTGGCTCCTTTAGAACATAAGAACATAAGAAATTGCCATGCTGGGTCAGACCAAGGGTCCATCAAGCCCAGCATCCTGTTTCCAACAGAGGCCAAACCAGGCCACAAGAACCTGGCAATTACCCAAACACTAAGAAGAACCCATGCTACTGATGCAATTAATAGCAGAGGCCATTCCCTAAGTAAAATTGATTAATAGCAGTTAATGGACTTCTCCTCCAAGAACTTATCCAAACCTTTTTTGAACCCAGCTACACTAACTGCACTAACCACATCCTCTGGCAACAAATTCCAGAGTTTAATTGTGCGTTGAGTGAAAAAGAATTTTCTCCGATTAGTCTTCAATGTGCTACTTGCTAACTTCATGGAATGCCCCCTAGTCCTTCTATTATTCGAAAGTGTAAATAACCAATTCACATCTACTCGTTCTAGACCTCTCATGATCTTAAACACCTCTATCATATCCCCCCCTCAGCCGTCTCTTCTCCAAGCTGAACAGCCCTAACCTCTTCAGCCTTTCCTCATAGGAGAGCTGTTCCAACCCTTTTATCATTTTGGTTGCCCTTCTCTGTACCTTCTCCATCGCAACTATATCTTTTTTGAGATGCGGTGACCAGAATTGCACACATTATTCAAGGTGTGGTCTCACCATGGAGCGTTATAGAGGCATTATGACATTTTCCATTTTATTAACCATTCCCTTCCTAATAATTCCTTACATTCTGTTTGCTTTCTTGACTGCTGTAGCACACTGAGCTGACGATTTTAAAGTATTATCCACTATCATGCCTAGATCTTTTTCCTGGGTGGTAGCTCCTAATATGGAACCTAACATCGTGTAATTACAGCAAGGGTTATTTTTCCCTATGTGCAACACCTTGCACTTATCCACATTAAATTTCATCTGCCATTTGGATGCCCAATCTTCCAGTCTTGCAAGGTCTTCCTGTAATGTATCACAATCTGCTTGTGATTTAACTACTCAGATAATTTTGTATCATCCGCAAATTTGATAACCTCATTCGTCATATTCCTTTCCAGATCATTTATATATATATATATCGAAAACCACTGGTCCAAGTACAGATCCCTGAAGCACTCCACTGTTTACCCTTTTCCACTGAGAAAATTGACCATTTAATCCTTCTCTCTGTTTCCTGTCTTTTAACCAGTTTGTAATCCACGAAAGGACATCGCCTCCTATCCCATGACTTTTTAGTTTTCTTAGATTTATTTATTTTTATTTATTTAAGGTCTCTTTTATACCGACATCCGTTGACACATCGCATCGGTTTACAAAAAACAAAAACATTTGGGCAGAGCCCTTACATATAACAGCGGAACAGGATTAACTTTTGGGCAGGGCCCTTACATATAACCAATAGAGTACATTAAACAGGGGGTGAAAACTAGATATAAATATAACTCAATATGAGTAAAAAACTATATACACAGATAGGAGAGTTCAAAATACAAAAAACAGCAGGCAAATTCTTAGTCTTAAATCGAAAGCATTCATGGTCATAGCTCGAAGATTATATTATAGAGGAATTCTCTAGAGGGGAAATTCTAAGTGGTGGGGGGGGATATGGAGTAGGCTTGCTGGAAAAGCCAGGTTTTCAGTTTTTTTTTGAATTTGGGTGTATGTGTCTCTAGGCGTATATCATGGGGTAGGGAGTTCCATAAGGTGGGGCTGGCGAGGGAGAAAGCTCTGCTAATAGTAGAGGAGAGTTTGAAGGTTTTAATGGGTTGGGCACGAAGGGTCCCTTGGAGGGCTGTGCGGGTGGGTCTGTTGGAGGTGCGGGGGAGGAGGGGGGGGTTGATCCAGTTGAAGTTGGAGTTTACCAGACTTTTATGAATGATGGATAGTGCTTTATAAAGAATTCGTGAATTTATTGGGAGCCAATGTAGTTCTATGAGTGTGGGGGTAATATGGTCTCTTTTTCTTGTGTTTGATAGAATCCTAGCGGCGGCGTTTTGCAAAAGTTGTAAAGGCTTGGTATGTATTGCAGGGATGCCGAGGAAGAGAGCGTTACAATAGATGCCTCTCATGAGCGTTACAATAGATGCCTCTCATGAGCGTTACAATAGATGCCTCTCATGAGGGACTTTGTCAAACACCTTCTGAAAAGTCAAATATACTACATCTACCGGTTCACCTTTATCCACATGTTTATTAACCCCATCAAAAAAATGAAGCAGATTTGTTAGGCAAGACTTCCCTTGGGTAAATCCATGTTGACTGTGTTCCATTAAACCATGTCTTTCTATATGCTCTACGATTTTTATCTTGAATAGTTTCCACTATTTTTCCCAGCACTGAAGTCAGGCTCACTGGTCTATTACCGGGATCACCCCCGGAGCCTTTTTTACATATTGGGGTTACATTGGCCACCCTCCAGTCTTCAGGTACAATGGATGATTTTAATGATAGGTTTCAAATTTTAACTAATAGATCAGAAACTTCATTTTTTAGTTCCTTCAGTACCCTAGGATGCATACAATCTAGTCCAGGTGATTTGCTACTCTTTAGTTTGTCAATCTGGTCTACTACATGTTCCAGGTTCACAGTGATTTCATTCAGTTCGTCTGATTCATTACCCCTGAAAACCATCTCTGGAACTGGTACCTCCCCAACATCCTCATTAGTAAACACGGAAGCAAAGAATTAATTTAGTCTTTCTGCAATGGCCTTATCTTCCCTAAAAGCCCCTTTAACCCCTCGGTCATCTAATGGTCCAACTGGCTCCCTCACAGGTTTCTTGCTTCGGATATATTTTTTAAAGTTTTTTTAATGAGTTTTTGCCTCTATGGCCAACTTCATTTCAAATTCTTTCTTCACCTGTCTTATCAATGTTTTACACTTAACTTGACAATGCTTATGTTTTAACCTATTTTCTTCAGATGGATCCTTCTTCCAATTTTTGAAAGATTTTTTTTTTTTGCTAAAATAGCCTCTTTCACCTCACCTTTTAACCTTGACGGTAATCATTTTGCCTTCCTTCCACCTTTCTTAATGTGTAGAATACATATGATCTGCGCCTCTAGGATTGTATTTTTAAACAATGACCATGCCTGTTGAACATTTTTAACCTTTGCAGCTGCACCTTTCATTTTTTTTCTATTTTCCTCATTTTATCAAAGTTTCCCTTTTGAAAGTTTATGTTAGTGCTAAAGATTTACTTATTGTCCCCTTCCAGTTATTAGTTTAAATTTGATCATGTTATGATCACTGTTGCCAAGTGGCCCCACCACAGTTACCTTGCTCACCAAATCCTCCGTTCCACTAAGAATTAAATCTAAAATAGCTTCCTCTCTTGTTGGTTCCTGAACCAATTGCTCCATGAAGCAGTCATTTATTACATCCAGGAACTTTATGTCTCTAGCAAGACCTGATGTTACATTTACCCAGTCAATATTGGGGTAATTGAAATCTCCCATTATTATTGCACTGCCAAATAGGTTTGCTTCCCTGATTTCTCTTAGCATTTCATCATCTGCCTGACCATTTTGTCCAGGTGGACGGTAGTATACTCCTATCACTATACTCTTACCCAACACACATGGGATTTCTACCCATATAGATTCTACTGAGCATTTAGTCTCTTGTATGATCTTTAGCCTGTTGGACTCTATACCCTCCCGGACATAAAGTGCCACACCCCCACCAAGTTGATCCTCCCTATCATTACGATATAATTTGTACCCTGATATAGCACTGTCCCATTAGTTATCCTCCTTCCACCAAGTCTCTGTGATGCCAATTATGTCAAAATGACCTATCATTCCTGCCGTCTTGTCTATGTTTCTATGTAAGAGGATTAAGGACAGAGGTTTTTCATCTTCATCTCCAGGCAGATCTAGGCCGGGTTTGAAGGGAGAACAAGTCAGTGCTCCCGGGAAGTACAGGGGGCATCCAGCTTTGGTGGCCTTTATGGAGTTATGGGAAGGGCTTCATAGGAGTCTACATAGGAAAATAAGGAAAAGAACATATATTGACATTTTCAAGTTGTTGGAAGGGAGGAGGGGTGCTAGGACAGACAAACAGAAGGGGAAGAAGGCGGCAAAGGGGGATATGAGTTCTAAGGAAGTCCCGCGGAATATGATAAATTGGGTGCGATGTTTTCTGAGGCTGGCCACTACGAGAGGTCATTTTGATCCCTCGCACTATGGGGTCCTCCTTGCTTATGGGGATAGGATCAGAGATTGTTAGGGAAGGGCTTGGTTGAATTACGATGAGTGATTCAAGGACAGAATGGAGAAGAGCCAGTATATGTCATGGTGACTCAGGTCAGCAATCCCTGGCTGACCCAAATGAAGAACAAGGGTCACAGTGGTGGTGTTAAAGCTGGTGGGGCAGGTCAGAGTGGATCGGTAAAGGATTAGAGTGACAGGGATGCTTCCCTTCACGATTTTGGGGCCAATGTGGGTACACAGGTTAAAGGACAGTCCGTGGGACAGGAGGTTTGTTGGAGAGTTAATAAAGCCACATGCTTGATCCTGGATTGCAAGTTTAGACATGCGAGCTCAGTCTGAGGAGCCAGGGATTCTGCATCCAAATGTAGTCAGCAGGGCACAGGAGAAGCGGGTACAGGAGGGGTGGGTAGGGTAACCAAGTAAGGAGGCTCTGCAGTCATTGGCACCCTCACCGGTTAGGGTGAAGGAGATGAATGCTTGGTTACAAATTTATCTGAATAAGGACGAGGCTGTTTTATTAAGGGAGGGGTTTGAGAGCGGGTTTGTGATTCCTTATGTGAGCCCAGGAGGCAGGGGAAGGGCAAGAAATGCGAGTTCTGCCAGATATTATGTGGAGGTGGTTAGAGACAACTTGGGGTCAGAATAGAGTCTTGGACGTCTCATTGGTTCTGTCACAACGCAGCCATTCCCAGTGATGCATTTGTCCCCTTTGGCGGTGGTCCCAAAGAATGAAGATAAGTTCAGGTTAATACTGAATTTATGATCTCCTGAGGGGTCTGCCACAAACAACTTCATCCCTAGGGAATGGGGTTCAGTCCTGGGTGCATCTTTTCATGAGGCAGTAGCATTAGTTAGGAGAGCTGGGGGGAGGTTTGGCCAAGACAGATATTGAATCAACATTTCAGTTACTGCCGATGCATCCCTCCAGTTTTCCGTTGATAGGATTTGATTTTCAGAACAAATACTTTGTTGATCATTGTCTTCCCATGGGATGTGCCATTTCTTGTGCATATTTTGAGGCTTTCAGTTCTTTTGTTCATTGCCTGATGGTCCAGGTGACAGGGAAGAATACCATGTTGCATTATTTGGATGAAACTTTATTTGTAGGTGCAGCGGGGTGTGTGTGTGCGTGAGGACCTTTGCGGGATTTTGTTGAGGTAGGCCAGCAGTTGGGGGCTCCTATCACCCATATTAAGACAGAGAGGCCTGTATCAAGGCTCAGAATTGGTTTGGCAATTTCTTATGTTCTTATGTTCTTAAGAGTGGGTTGGCATAGGGGGTCATCAAAAACATCACCTTCCTTGAATTGTTTCTCATTGTCTTAGCCTTGGCGCTGTGGGGCCAAGGACAGCAGGACAGGAGGATGCTGTTTTGGTGCGATAACCAGGGGGTGGTTGAAGTGATAAATAGACAGTCCGCGAGGTGCGAGTTAGTATCTGCACTTTTGCAGGAATTTGTTTAGTTGTGTTTGAAATGGCTTATTAACGCTCGAGCTAGGCATGTACTGCTGGGGGTGAACCTAGTAGCCGATGCCTTTTCTCATTTCTGCTGTTGGCTCCTCAGGCAGATCAGGAGGAAGCTTTCGTCCTGGAATACCTTTGGTCTCTTGGCCTGAAGACACATGGGCAATGATAAAGGCCTCTGTGGTTCCGGCAATTTGAGCAGTATCAGCGACGCATTGACGATGTCAGACCGGCCCGGGTATTCGCCGCCCAGGCCGGCCCACGATGCATCACGTGGTCTGCCGAGCGTGGCTCTGTCACGGCCGCACACGGCAGACAACATGACTGGAGCAATCGGCCCACGGGGGGATGCCCAATCCCCTGATAGGCCAATCTGCCCCTGGGCAATATTTATTTATTTATTTGTTTTGAGTTTTCTATACCTGCATTCGCGATGAGAATCGCATCAATGCCGGTTTACAATGAACAAGAGGTGAAGGAAGGTAACAAATAATAAGGAACATTAACAGGTGCTCAAAAAAAGATTGCAGTTACAATAAAACAAGGGAATTACACAACTTGGAGCAGTGAAAAGGAGCTAGGAATTTAACAGGGAGAACAAATTTACCAATTAATGGTGTGAACAGAGTTATGGAGTTTGCAGAGTTATTGAATTACCATGTTGAGGTACATTTATTAATTACCCTCTTTAGAAAAATTCTGAGCGTCAGTTAGTGGTGAATTAAGATACCCTTAAAAGGATATCCTTAAAAGGAAGAGATATCCTTAAAATATCCTTAAAAGGAAGAGATGCAGTGATGAGTTTCCTGAGGGCAATGGGTTGGGGCGAGGGACTGGTTATGGATGAAGTTATACTGAAGTAAATTCTAAGAGCCTAGGTGGCTGGGTAATCCTTGAGCTCTGTGTGGGTGTGTATAGCCGGTTTCTCCTTCTTTCAGAAGGTGGTGGGGTGGGGTAATCCAGTAGTCAGTTTCATGGTCAGGAGGGCTCTTAGGGGTTGGGAAGAGCATGTGGCCCGGTCATGAACAAAAGGTGGCTTAATTGGTTGCTGAGTTGGTTGTAATCCTGCAGAATCTCCTAATTTGTTGGTCGTTTTATGAGGTAATTCTGTTCTGAGTAGCATTTGTCTTTGCTTTTTTCGAGGTCTTGAGAGTTGGGGAGCTGGTGGCAGAGTCTGCGGCTTGGCCAGGGGAGTTGGGGTTATTGAATGGTAATGTCCGAGTATTTGATGAAGCAGTGAGTTTACTTATTCACAGGTCTAAGGTTGACCAGAGGGGAAGGGGCAGACATTTATGCTGTTTTGGTCAAATTTTGAGTTGACCTGTCTGGTGCATAGTGCCCAGGATATCGTGCATCTGAGACCCGCGGTGGAGGGTCATTTTTTGGTGCATGAGGATGGTTCTCCTCTGACACATTTTCAATTTGCCAGGGTCCTTATGCTGGTGATTCAGAGGTTGGACTGGAATACAGGGGCGTACAAAATGCATTCTTTCCATATGAGGGCAGCCATGATCACAGCTGAGTCTGGCCTGTCTGTGAACAAGATCCATCAGATTGGGAGGTGGAATTTTATTTATTTATTTATTTATTTTATTTTATATACCGGCAACCGTTTGCACATCGTGCCGGTTTACAAGTAACTTACAACAGAAGATATATAGGCATAGCCTTTACAGAGAACGGTATATTTGGGAATAATTTTATCCTATATTTGACAGGAGATGTAGGGGAGGGGATGGACGAAGTTTTAATGATTGTCATGCTTTGTTTTTCAGGATTTTGAGTGGGCGAGGTTGAGAAGGGGTGTGCCTGGGTCATAGGCCACTCCTTTGTGCACTGGGCCCATAGTTGGGCAATGTCAAGGCTGCTTGGTGAACATTTGGGCCTGTTCGGAGTGGGGCAGAGAGTATGTTGGATGGGATTTTATGGTATGAGATGGGCCCACCTAATTCCAGCCATCATGGATCAAGGAGCTGACATGAGCCGGAGGTACTGGTGAAGGTGATTCATTTAGGTGGGAATGATGTAGGGTAATGGTCCTGTCATGAATTCATTGGAGTGGCAAGGAAATGCTGGGCCTATTTGATGAATAGTTTAGTGGAAACCAAGTTTGGTTGGTCAGACAGAGTGGGTTAAGTTATGCTTAGGGATTTATCTATTTGGGTGCATGGATTGTGTCACCAGGGGGGTTTAGGGTGCGACACTATTGGTCGCTGGATGTCTGTTCAGGGTTGTTTTGATAAGATTTATCCTTACATCTGTCAGAGGAGGGGATAGGTCTTCTCAATAACACTTAGAGAGGCTTTGGAAAGTTTTTTAGGTGAGGGCATGGGCCGCAGTGGGGGTACAGGGGTGACTGGTATCCCCCTTGTTTGCGGTGGTAAACCCGAGCCAAGTTATTACAGCGCAAACATCAAATGTGCTGGCTGGGGGCTTGACCCCTGAGAAATGTGCAGCTGGGGGCTTGACCCCTGAGAAATGTGCTGGCAGGGGGCTTAACCCCTGAGAAATGTGCAGCTGGGGGCTTGACCTCTGAGAAATGTGCAGCTGGGGGGCTGATACACAGGGCAGCTTGAGAGCAGTGAGGTCAGTGTCCGAGCAGCTGGGCCTCTACGGCTGGAGGGGGGAGAGAGGACCCGATTTGGCGGAGGTGGACTGGAAGGGATTGAACCTCACAACGCTGGGGTGTGAGATTGTGGGGGGCTCGTGTGTGGCAGAGTAGGGGTACTGAAGTTTGTAAGGCTCGGGTTACTGTTTGGGTTATTAAACTGCAGCCTTTTGTTAATCCAATCTATGCGCTGTGTGATTTGTGCGTTGGGCGTGAGGGGAGGTCACAGAAGTCCTGCATTCCCACGTTAGAGGTTACCTCACTCTCCGCACGGTGTTTGCTAGTCTGGGGGAGGGGGGATGGTGGGGGTAAGAGTTTTGTGAGAGCGGGTGGGGAGAGAGGGTGACAGGAAGCCTTGGATTACAACAGTAACCGAAGGGGAAACAGGAGGTGTCCGTCCCCCCCGACACATTTTACAATAAGGGCGGTGCATGGCAGGAAGGGGGCTGCACGGCTCGTCCCACTGGGACAATGTTCATATAAGGGTAGATTTTTAAAAATTGCGCGATCGCGTACTTTTGTTCGCGCACCAGGCGCAAACAAAAGTACGCTGGATTTTATAAGATACGCGCGTATCTTATAAAATCCGGGGTCGGCGCACGCAAGGGGGTGCACATTTGTGCAACCTGCACGCGCCGAGCCCAGCGCGCGCTGCCTGTTCCCTCCGAGGCCGCTCCGATTTCGGAGCGGCCTCGGAGGGAACTTTCCTTCACCCTCCCCCCACCTTCCCCTCCCTTCCCCTCCCTAACCCACCCCCCCGGCCCTATCTAAAACCCCCCCTTACCTTTATTCCATGATTTACGCCTGCGAAAAGCAGACGTAAATCTGCGCGCGCCAGCCGGCTGCCCCGCTCCGTGTTCCGGTCCCGGGGGCTGGTCCGGAGGCCGCAGCCACGCCCCCGAAACGCCCCCAGGCCGAAACCACGCCCGGGTCGCCGCCCCCAAAACGCCGCGTCACGCCCCCAAAACGCCGCGTCATTCTGCCACGCCCCAGACACGCCCCCTCCCGCCCCTTTTTTAAAAACCCGGGACTTACGCGCGTCCTGGGGCTCTGCGCGCGCCGGCGGCCTATGCAAAATAGCCCGCCGGCGCACGAGTGCCCTGCGCACATACATCCGGCCGGATTTACGCTCGCAGGGCATTTAAAATCCGCCCGATAATGGGGCAGGTGGTGGACATCAGGTCACTGCCCACAAATGACATTTCTTTTACATCTTTACTGTGCTACTTACCTGGTTATCTTTTGAAGATATTCAGATAAATAGCAAGTTATTCAGCCACACAACATCAGATAACTCAGGCCTGGACTGAAGCAGGTGTAAAGTTATGCGGCTAAGTCAGCAGGGATAGTACAGAATCAGCTAACGAAGCGGGATAATGAAACCCTCCCAGAAATGCCAGGGTGCATGGAGCCCAGAATCCGTCCCTGACACTGCCAGTCTGGGGCACAGGTACCCGGCAGACCCCCAGTAACTGATGCATTTCTTGTATCTCACCCCCAGGGATAAGCACCGGCTTTCCCGAGTCCACCTGGCTAATAACTCTTTATGGACTTTTCCTTCAGGGACTTCTCCAATCCTTTTCTGAAATCCAAATGCTCTGGCAACAGATTCCATCACTTGATTGTGCCCTGAGTGAAAAATCCTTCCTACGACTTGTTTTAAATCTGCCACTTGCTACTATCATGGGGCGTCCTCTAGTCCTAGTGAAGTTTCAAAGGGTAAATAACCGTTCCCTATGGGGTAGATTTTCAAACCGCGCGATTTGGCGTACTTTTGCTGGCGCATCAGGCGCCAGCAAAAGTACGCGGGAGTTTAGTAGATACGCGCGTAGCCGCGCAAATCCTGGATCGGCGCGCGCAAGGCTATCAATTCCGTATAGCCGGCGCGCGCCGAGCCGCGCAGCCTACCCCCGTTCCCTCCAAGGCCGCTCCGAAATTGGAGCGGCCTCGGAGGGAACTTTCTTTTGCCCTCCCCTCACCTTCCCCTCCCTTCCCCTACCTAACCCACCCACCTGGCCCTGTCTAAACCCCCCCTTACCTTTGTCGGGGGATTTACGCCTCCCGGAGGGAGACGTAAATCCCCGCGCGCCAGCGGGCCGCTAGCGCGCCGGGACGCGACCTGGGGGCGGGTCTGGAGGGCGCGGCCACGCCCCCGGACCGCCCCGGGCCGTAGCCACGCCCCCGGGCCCGCCCCGGAATGCTCCCGACACGCCCCGAAAATGCCGTGCGGTTCGGGCCCGCCCCCGACACGCCCCCTCAGAAAACCCCGGGACTTACGCGAGTCCCGGGGTCTGCGCGCGCCGGTGAGCCTATGTAAAATAGGCTCACCGGCGCGCAGGGCCCTGCTCGCCTAAATCCGCCCGGATTTAGGCGGATTTAGGCGAGCAGGGCTCTTAAAATCCGCCCCTATTTACCCGTTCCACCCCACTCGTGACTTATAAATCCCAATCATATCCCCTTCTCTGCCTTCTCTTCCTCCACAAGTCTCTCTATAGAATATACTGAGAGAGCTCAGAGATTTACATTTAAAATGTGTTCATAAGGCAAGCTTTGCAATATGAAATTTTAGCAAATGTAAGAGAAAGTGACAGAATAAATAAGGAATCGGGGAAGATGGGAGAGAACGGGATCAGGAGCACAAACAGAGGAAGGGGAAGGGGAAGAGAGCAGCAATCTCTCATCTGTACAGACAGATTGCAGATCTGCATCTGAGAAACTCCACATTCTCACTGCTAATGATTTAATGCAAACAAATAAAGCAAAAGTAAAAGAGAGATTCTTCTACCTCCAAGCTTGTGATCACTTTCTTCAATTGTTGAGGGTATCTCATTGGGAAATCCAATCTCAGGTCAGTAGAAACAGCTTCTGGTTTTGGAAACTTCATCTTCTGACACCTACATGGTAAGAAAGTTACTGGGATTATTCTGGGAGATGTTCACCCCCAGGAGACAGAGATGGGCAGGTGGAGGGATGGGGTCACTGGGATTATTCTGGAAGATGTTCAACCCCAGGAGACAGAGATGGGCAGGTGGAGGGAGGGAGTCACTGGGATTATTCTGGGAGATGTTCAACCCCAGGGGACAGAGATGGGACAGGTGGAGGGATGGAGTCACTGGGATTATTCTGGGAGCTGTTCACCCCCAGGAGATAGAGATGGGAGAGGTGGAGGGATGGAGTCACTGGGATTATTCTGGGAGATGTTCAACCCCAGGGGATAGAGATGGGACAGGTGGAGGGATGGAGTCACTGGGATTATTCTGGGAGATGTTCAACCCCAGGGGATAGAGATGGGAGAGGTGGAGGGAGGGAGTCACTGGGATTATTCTGGGAGATGTTCAACCCCAGGGGACAGAGATGGGACAGGTGGAGGGATGGAGTCACTGGGATTATTCTGGGAGATGTTCACCCCCAGGAGATAGAGATGGGACAGGTAGAGGGATGGAGTCACTGGGATTATTCTGGGAGATGTTCAACCCCAGGGGATAGAGATGGGACAGGTGGAGGGATGGAGTCACTGGGATTATTCTGGGAGATGTTCAACCCCAGGGGATAGAGATGGGAGAGGTGGAGGGAGGGAGTCACTGGGATTATTCTGGGAGATGTTCAACCCCAGGGGATAGAGATGAGACAGGCAGAGGAAATGATTTGTACAGGAAAATTGGTTCTTACCTGCTAATTTTTGTTCCTGTAGTACCACAGATCGGTCCAGACTCCTGGGTTTTGCCTCCCTTCCAGCAGATGGAGACAGAGAGAAACTTCACAGGCACTGCCTCTTAAACCGGTGTAGCGAACAAAAGAAACAAGGTCGGTATATGGAAAACATTATTCAGAAAAGAGTGAAACTCGGCCAGAGTCGGGCTCGAATCTTGTCAGAATTAAGTTTTCCATACACCAACCTTGTTTCTTCTTTTTTTGTCAAAATACTTTTTATTAACAGGGAAAGTGGTACAACCATCACCACACAGTGTCCATCCGGAGGACGAAAGACAGGTAACAAGTCATTGAGTCCATAAAACTGCAAACAAGTAAGAAGGCACTCAGTACCAGCAGCCCCTGGCTTTTAATTTCTTCCCCAACCTATCCACCCCTCCACCCTCCTTACCTTGCACACCCCAGGCACACCACAGACACCCCACTTACACACCTTACTTCCCCCCCACACACCCCCCCCCCCCCCACCCTTGGGGGACCAGAGCAATGTGTATCCATTAAGGTACAGTCCATCTTGTAAAGGCCTAGGAAAGGTATCAAAGCATTTAGTCCAACAGTCACAGTAAACGCTGTCTGGTTGTCTCCTGCCCGCCAGAAAATCCAGCCGTTCCAGTTGCACTAAAGAAGCCATTCTGGCCAACTAGGCTGCAACCGAAGGCGCATTCGACGGCTCCGTCCAATCAGCCAATATAGTCCGACAGGCCATCATAATCGCCATGCATTCAAATTTTGCCTTCAATGGACCCGGGTTGAGGCCCAGGCAAAGTGCTGGACAACAGTACTCGGCCCGTAGCGGCGAGGGCCACTCCAACACAGGTTCCAACCACATCGAGAACCACCGTCCAGAAGGGTCTCAGCAGGGGGCAGGCAAACAATCGGTGGAGCATCGTGCCATCTCGCGTGCCGCACTTAGGGGTAGATTTTCAGACCGCGCGAATAGGCGTACTTTTGCTGGCGCATCAGGCGCCAGCAAAAGTATGCGGGATTTTAGTAGATACGCGCGTAGCCGCGCGTATCCGCTAAAATCTTGGATCGGCGCGCGCAAGGCTATCAATTCCGTATAGCCGGCGCGCGCCGAGCCGCGCAGCCTACCCCCGTTCCCTCCGAGGCCGCTCCGAAATCGGAGCGGCCTCGGAGGGAACTTTCTTTTGCCCTCCCCTCACCTTCCCCTCCCTTCCCCTACCTAACCCACCCGCCCGGCCCTGTCTAAACCCCCCCCCCTTACCTTTGTCGGGGGATTTACGCCTCCCGGAGGGAGATGTAAATCCCCGCGCGCCAGCGGGCCGCTAGCGCGCCGGGACGCGACCTGGGGGCGGGTCCGGAGGGCGCGGCCACGCCCCCGGGCCCGCCCCCGGAACGCTCCCGACACGCCCCGAAAACGCCGCGCGGTACGGGCCCGCCCCCCAGACACGCCCCCCCTCGCCAAACCCCGGGACTTACGCGAGTCCCGGGGCTCTGCGCGCGCCGGTAGGCCTATGTAAAATAGGCTCACCGGCGCGCAGGGCCCTGCTCGCCTAAATCCGCCCGGATTTGGGCGGATTTAGGCGAGCAGGGCTCTTAAAATCCGCCCCTTAATACAAAGGGCTGATGTTGCCAGTCACATTTTAAACCACCGAACATCATCATAATATAGGCAGTGGAACCAAGCTGAAATCTGTTGTGGGGTAATAGTAGAGTCCAAAGCTGTGGACCAGCGGGTTGCCAAACGGACTGTGTGCTGGACGGCCCGAAGTTGTTGTCCAAGCTTTTTCCAGCCCGTAATAGTATTCGCCAAGTAGGCCGTATCAAAAAGGTTATTTGCAAACTTCATTTCGGCCGCTAGTGGGGCGGGTGTCCAGGCGAAGGTTTGCAAGTAATGATGTGCTTGAAGGAAAGCATAGAACTGATTCATGGGTACTTGAAAGGTGCGCGCCAGAGTAGCAAAGTCCAACAAAAGATAAGATTCAGGATCAAACATATGAAAAACAAACAGTGCCCCCTTGTCTGCCCATGATTGAAAGACTGGTCTACTGTCCTGGCCAGGCAGAAATTCTGGGTTACCCACAAAAGGGAGGAGCAAAGATCTAACTCTGGTCATATTGCCCAATCGTCGAACCCATCGCCAGGCCTTAATACACGGGTAGAGTAACATGTGGGGTTATGGCATGGTTTGGCAGTGTCGCGCACTAATCTGAAGGAGGCTCAAAGGGGACCCCATGGCCATCATACAAGTCAACATTCCTGCATCACAATAATAATAGGACCCCGTGAGCCATGCGCCCACAAACCGGAGTTGGCAGGCCACGTTATACAGCCGAAAATCCGGCATATTAAGTCCTCCCTGCTCCCTAGGATGTTCCAACACTGTATAAGCAAGGCGCGCACGGCGTCCCCGCCACAAGAAACGCTGTATACTAGAGCACAGGCACCAGACATCATCTGCCGTCAGCCAACAGTGAATAATATGTAACAGGTAAAGGATGTTAGGTACCAGCACCTTCTTTACTAGGGCGCACCGCCCAAACAGGAAGAGCAGCAAAGGGAGCCAAAGAGTCAATTGAGACTGTAGTCGGGCAATGCAGGGGAAATATTTAAAGCATATAACTGCTTCAAATCCCGTGGAATCCAGACCCCAAGATATTTAATTTTCCCTGGAGCCCACCTAAAAGGGAAGGGACCACCCTACGTGTCCGGGAGACTGGCTGTTAAAGCTAGAGCCTCTGATTTATTATAGTTGATTTTTAAACCCGCCATCAAGTGGAATTGGTCAAAGAGGGCAATAATGTCGGGCACACTGGTACGTGGTCCACCAACAAAAAGTAAAATGTTGACAGCGAACAATGCTGTTTTTAGCAGATGGCCATCTACACTAATCCCGCTAATAGCCCGCTCATTTCGGAGACAAATAGCCAAAGGCTCCAGGGCCATCACAAATAATAAGGGTGAAAGAGGGCAGCCTTGGTGGACCCCACAGTGGATAGAAAAAGATCTCATAGGCAGGCCATTTAGCAAGATAGTAGCACTCAGGTTACAGTAGAGAACACGCAACCACTGGAGATTTATGCCCGTAAAGCCATACTTCTGCAGCACCCAAAACATATACTCCCAAGACAAAGAGTCAAACGCCTTTTTGGTGTCTAGGCTCAGGATCAGTGCTTCCGCTTCTGCCTGATAATTTAACGCTGCTACCAAACGGCAGACATTATGCACCCCCTGGCAGCCCGCCACAAACCCAGTTTGGTCTGCATAGATAAGGGATGACAATATAGAACTTAAGCGAGCAGCAAGGACAGAGGCCAGAATTTTGACATCCACATTCAACAGTGAAATAGGGCGGTAAGACCCAACCTCTAAAGAGTCCTTACCCGGTTTTGGTAGGACAATAATGACAGATTGGTTCGAGAGTGGTGATAGAGTATTTGTATGCAAAAGATCCTCATAGTAGGACTGTAGGGGGCACATAACAATAAAGCATAGGATTTTATAAAATTCCGATCCAAACCCGTCTTGCCCTGCCGCTTTACCCAGTGAATCACAGCATAGATCTCCTGCATGGTGATAGACCGATTTAAAGTGGCAAGATGATCCTGTGACAAGTGGGGCCAGGAGAGCCCCTGAAATAAGGTCTCCGCCACCTCCATGTTCATGGGCTTATTATCATATAGAGACTGATAGTATTCCAGAAACCGTGCCGCAATCGCAGCAGGAGCAGTTTGCTGTATCCCATGCCTATCTCGTATCCCTATCACTGATGCCCGTTGCCCCCGAGGCCACACAAGATGAGACATCAGACGGCTGGCCCTATTACCAAATTTATAAAGCTCGTACTGGTAATATTTGAGGGATTTCGAAGCTCTCTGGTGTAATAAACTGTTGAGCACTTCTCGAGCCCTATCCACATGTGCCTTAGCATCAGCCGATAAGTCTCCCATTTGAGTGAGCTGGGCTGTTTTGAGAACCTCAGTGAGCCGTAAAATCTTGGCATTTCATCAGCAGTTTTTCTTGGCCACATAGGCTATCACAGCCCTTCACATGACCGCCTTCCCAGCCTCCCACATCTTCGTAGGGGATACCTCCAACGTGATATTCCGAGCCAAATAATCCTCTCAATTTTGCTTCAAATAACCCTGGAATTCCGTATCTAAATAGAGGTCAGGTCACAAGCGCCAAGAAAAGGGGGGTCTAGCCCCCACCCCCCAACTGAGAATCAGGGTCACCGGGGCATGATCTGACAGGGAGATGGTCCTTATGGTGGCATCTTGAACCCTAGGGAAACACTGATCCGAGACCTGCAGGTAGTCCAACCTGGAATACGTATGGTGTGGGTTGGAGAAAAAGGTGAAATCCTGTTCCTGTGGGTGTAAAACCCACCAGATGTCAATCAGGTGCAATTCCCTGCACAAAAAATTAAGCCCCTCAGCCTCATCCGCCCCACTAGGAGGCTTGGGCGGATTAGTGTCGAGAAGTTTGTTGGCCACAGTGTTAAAGTCACCGCCCACCACTAAGCTATAATCAGAAAATTCCGCTAGCACAGTCATTAGGGAAACAAAGAAGGCGTGGGAGTATATGTTAGGGGCATAGACATTGCAAAAGACAATTTTACGCTGATACAAGGTACCTGCCACCTCAACATAGCGCCCCTCCTCATCTCTGCAGGTGTGCGTATGCTGAAATGGTAGCCCTTTTTGAACAAGGATGGCCACTCCCCGCTGGTGACGATTACAGGAGGAATAACAACACTGGCCCACCCAGTCCCTCATGCTCACCATCCCCAAGATGGGTTTCCTGTAAAAATGCTACTTGCGTTTTCATACGCTTAAACATTGCGTGTAATTTGGCCCTTTTTATCGGGGAGTGTATACCATCCACATTCATAGTTACAATCTTAACCTGTGCCATAATGTGGACAAGACAGGAAAATTCCATCCCATAGCCCGCGAAGGCCCCAGGTCCTATTCACAGCAGTTTCTCCAAGGCCTCCCAGCCTAGGCCTCAGAGAGTAAGAAGTAAACATTATCATCACAAGTACCTTGAACATGAAAATACAGCCCTGAGTTTCGCCGGGTACAGAAATGCAAATCTGATCCCTCGCTTGTGGAGCGCTGTATAGGCAGGGGCTATCGTTTTCCGCAGTGCTGCAGTACTGGCTGAAAAATCATTAAACAAAAGCAGCCGCTGACCGTTATATTCCGCCAGCCCTTTTTGTCAATAGGCCCCCATTAGCTGGGTCTTGTGATCCCAATTAAGGATGCGAGCCATTACAGGCCGTGGCCTCCCTTGGCCATCACGAACAGGGCCCACACGATGCACCCACTCACACTGAAGATGTTCGTCAGTCAAAGCAAGGCCCACTTGTTGTGGGAGCCATTTCTCCACAAAATCCTTCAGCTCCCGCTCCTGCACCGCTTCAGGGAGGCCAATAATTTTTAAATTATTCCGCCGGCCCCTATCCTCCTGCTCCTCTATCTTAGCCAGTAGCTCTCTCTGTCGGCCCTGGAGCTCCGCCACGTGATGCTCTGTGGTAGCCAGGCGGTCTCCCAGGTCTGAGATAGTATCTTCAGCAATGTCCAACCTCTTGGAGTGCCCCTCGACCACTGCCTTGATGTCCTCCATTGCTGTCTGGAGCTTGAAGAGCCTGCCATCCAATGCCTCGGTGACCCACTGTGAGATTTTTTGCAGGGCCTCCTCCATTACTGAGGCCAGTACTGGTTCCCCCGTCGGAGCTGCTGCGGCCATCTTGGCTACACATGGCCGTTTTGGCTGGCGCTCACATCTGCCGCAGGTGCTGGTCCTTCACATTACCAACTCAACTTGCTGCGGCGGCAAGAGTCAGCAAGTGCTCCCTGCAGCTCTTCAGCATTATTCAGTACTTAAGCCTAAAATATCTAACATAACTTTCACTATCTTACATTTACATGTTATACGACTGGTTCCCTGTAAAGCGCTATAATGCCAAGTTCATGTTTTATGTAAACCGATGTGATACTCAGAGTGTATGTCAGTATATAAAAGGTTCTAAATAAAATAAATAAATAAATAATAAATCAGCTCTATAATATGCCCCAGATGAGCAGAGGAAAAGATGAAAATCCATAAATTGAAAACCAAATTTGGAACTTTTCTTGAAAAGACTAATGGGAAACCTATGCCATTCTTCAAATTCTCCAGAATCATTAGGGTAAACAAAACCAAGCAGACTCTCTGAACCTTCCCTCCACCAATGGGCGAGACTCTGGACTGATCTGTGGTATAACAGGAATGAAAATTAGCAGGTAAGAACCAATTTTCCTTTCCCTGTATGTAGCCAGATCAGTCCAGACTCCTAGGATGTACCAAACCTTCCCTAACTGGGGTGGGACTCTGAGAGTCCTGCTTGAAGTACCCCACCGAAATTTCCAATGTCCGAGACCAGGACATCTAATCGGTAGTGTCTGGCAAAGGTATGCATAGGTTTCCAAGTAGCAGTCCTGCAAATCTCTTGTGGCGACACTAGCTGACATTCTGCCCAGGAAGCTGCCAGGGAACAAATAGAATGAGCCCTTAACCCCTTTGGGATGGGTTGACAGCGACAGATATATGCAGAACCAATTATCTCCTTCAACCAACGTGCTATAGTGCCTTTGAAGCTTTCTGACCTTTTTTGCACCACTCCATAGCACAAAAAGGTGATCCGACAACCTGAAATTACTTGTGACCTCAAGATACCGCACAAGGCCCTTCTGACTTCCAGACATCTTAATTCCTTTGCATGAGACTTAGCACTCTCCAAATTTGAAAAGGCTGGACGCTCCACTGTATGACTTAATTGGAGCATAGAAACGACCTTCGGCAAAAAAGACGGGAACATGCTCAGAGAGACTCCGGAATCTGAAATCCTCAAAAATTGTTCGCTACATGATAAATGATACGAGGATAGGGGAAGAAGAGGTGGGGTTTTATTGTATGGCTGTATTTAAAGTGGCATTTAAAATGTTATAGTTTAAATTTTATGTGTTGTAAAATGTGTAAGGACTGTTTTATATGTATTTGAGTGTTGCTACTGCAACTCAATTTATTGTAAACCGCCTTGAAATGAATTTGAAAGTCGGTATATAAAGTGAAATAAATAAATAAAATAAATAAATACATGATAGGGCTTGAAGTTCAGAAACCCTTCTGGCTGAACAAATCGCCACCAAGAAAACCATCTTCAAAATCAGATCTTTTATGGTGGTCCTCTTAAGAGGCTCAAAAAGTGCTTCACACATACCCTTGAGGACCAATTTAAGGTTCCAAGAAGGACACATCTTACAAACCATGGGGTCGCAAATGATTCGCCCCTTGGAGAAAATGTACCACATCCGGATGTGCAGCTAGAGTTGTTCCATGAGCCTTGCCACACAAGCAGCCCTAGGCTGACACCTGCACACTCAGGGAACTAAAAGACAAACCTTTCGTCAGGCTCTCTGCAAAAAGTCTAGAATCTGCAACCGATGCTCAACAAGGATCAACCGCCTGCTCCATACACCAAGACTTGAAGATTCTCCAAACCCGGACATACGCCAAGGAAGTAGAGGTCTTGCGAGCTCACAACAGAGTAGAAATAACATCCTCTGGATATCCTTTCTTTCTTAATTGCACCCTTTCAAAATCCAAGCTGCAAGACAAAAGCAATCCGTTTAACTTGAAAATATAAGGCCCTGCCGCAGAAGATTTGGAAGATGGCCAGGCCTCAGGTGGCCATCCAGTGCTAGATTAACCAGGTCCATAAAACAAGGCCTTCATGGCCACTCCGGAGCCATGATAATCACCTTTCCTGGGTGGACCTTTATTTTCCTTACAACCTTGCCCATCAGAGGCCATGGAGGAAACATGTAGATCAGAACGTTTTGTGGCCAAGGAAGCACCAGGGAATCAACCTTTTCTACTTTGTGCTCTCTTTTATGACTGAAGAAATGTAGTGCCTTGGCATTCCTTTGGGATGCCATCAAATCCATTTGAAGCACGCCCCCCCTGTGAGAAATGAGGGTCATTACTTCCTGCGATAGCTCCCATTCTCTGGGGATCCAACTGTTATCCACTGAGATAATCCTCCTGCACATTGTTGGACCCCGCTGTGTTCAAGGCTGCTAGCAATGCCAGGACATCAGCATTTCTGCCTCCTGAACAACCGCTCGACTCTTGGTATCAGCCTGGCGTTTGATGTAGGCCACTATAGTTGCATCATCTGACAGGACTCTGACTGCATGGTTATGTAAAATGGAAAGAAACTCCTGCAGAGCCAACTGCACTGCTCTTGTCTCCAGGCAATTGATGGACCAGTTTGCTTCCTTTGCTGCCCAGTTGTCCGGCATTGACTGGGACTGGCACACAGCTCCCCAACCAGAGAGACTGGAGTCAGTAGTCACCACCATCCTTTGAGGAACCTCACGATCCACCCCACTGCACAAATGACCCTGGCCAAGCCACCATGAAAGACTGGACCTGGCAAACTCTGTAAGCGGTAGTGAGAGATGAAACTGCTCTGACATCGGATCCTGCCGGGATAGAAATGCTTTCTGAAGAGATTGCATATGAGCAAACGCCTATGGGACTAGCCCCAAGGTTGAGGCCATGGAACCAAGGACCTGCAAGTAATCCCAGACCCTGGGCACTCGGGCCTCCAACAGGTTCAGAACTTGAGCCTGAAGCTTGACAGTCACTCCTCCATGAGAAATACATTCTCCAGTCGGGTATCAAAGCATGTGCCTAAAAACTCTAGCACCTGAGAAGGTGAAACGTTGCTCTTTGACAGACTGACTATCCATCCCAGAAATTTCAGGTGATGCAACACCACTTCCACCACACCTCAGCAAAGGACTTCTGACTTCACCCAGATGAGCCAGCCATCCAGATACAGATGGACCAGCAGGCCCTCCTTTCTGAGACCTGGCACCACTACCACCATCGCTTTGGTGAAGGTCCTCAATGCCATTGCTAGTCTGAACGGGAGAACATAGAATTGACAATGCCTCCCCAGGACCATAAACCTGTGGTTCCTTTAATGATCTGGATGAATCCCTATGTGTAGGTACGCCGCCATCAGATCTAAGGAAGCCAAGGACTCCCTGCTTCTCGCCACTGCTATGACAGACCGCAGAGTCTCCATCCAGAAATGGGAAACTTTGAGAACTAGAGTCCTTTTTAAATCAGAATTGGTTGAAAATTTCCTTCCTTTTTGGGCACACAAAATAAATTGATTAACGCCCAGTACCCTTCTTGTCCCGGGGAACAGGGACAATGGCCCCCAACATTTGAAGCCACAGTATGGTCTGCTGAATGACCAACTTCTTTTCCGCCAAGGTACAAGGAGATACCATAAACAGGTTTCTGAGCTGCCGAGCAAATTGTAAAGCGTAGCCTGATCCTATCATACTTAGAAGCCACACTTAGAAGAACCCATGAAATGGCTGATTCCAGGATTGCTACCTCCCCGAGGTCTACCTTTGACCAACACTCAGAGCTCTGCTCCCGAAAGCGAGAGCACATAGGAGAAAACCTTTGGACCCTCTTGGCTTGTCCTCCAGTAGCTTGTGGACCTTGTTATCTCACAGATTCTTTATCATCTGCTCCAAGTCCTCTCCGAACAGAAGTTTGCCCTTAAAAGGCAATGCTCCCAGCTGAGCTTTCATCAAAACATCCGCTGACCAGTTCCGCCACCAAAGAAGTCTCCTGGCCGGGACCGCCAACATCATCGTTCAGGAGGACGTGTGAACAAGGTCATACAAAGCATCTGCCCCATAAGTGACCGCCACTTCCAATCGCTTCACCAGTTCAGACTCCTGGGGTGTCATATTAATGTCACTTTGCAACTGTTGTACCCATTGCAAACTAGCCCGGAGCATAAATCTTCTGCAGACAGCCACCCGGATGCCCAGCACCGACACCTCAGAAATCTCTTAAGATGCATCTCCAGCTGCTGCCCCAGCTACCAGAATGGTAGTCCTCTTCATAACTGCCAGAACCGAGGCATCCACCATCGGCACATTCAAGAGCTCCAGATTGTCTTCGGGCAAAGGATAAAGCCTATCCATGGCTCTACTCACATTAAGGCCAGTCTCTGGAGTGTCCCACCCCCTGATCACCAGCTCTTTCACTGACCTGAAAAGGTAAGGTCTTTGCTGGACCCCTCAAGTTGGACATGACCGGATCCACTTTCTCCAGGTCAGCCTGCTCCTGCAGAAAAAAGATATTCTCAGCTCAGCCAAAACCAGAGGGATCAGGAGTCTGAGTTCCTCTCTTTGAAACAGGCAAACCACCTTAGGATTGTCGCCCTCTGTAGATGGAGCCATTCCAGTGTCATCCTCTGGACCTTGCACCAAGTAAAACGTATTTGCGTCGGGAGAACCAACCCCAGATGGCAACCCCCAATCCAACTCCTCTGAGGAACCGACCTTGGTGGACCCTGTCCCAGAAGGACCAGGATCCTCTGAATACTAGCGGCCCTTGAAGCCCCCCGAAAATCTGGACTTCTTCCTGGGGGAGGATCTGTTATCCTCTGCTTAAAAGAAGGTCGCTCCAAGGCCTTATGGGCCAAATAGACTTTATGCAGCAATAAAACAAACTCTGATGAAAAAGGGGAGGGAACCTCCACATCCTCATCCAGAAAATCTAGCTCCTCCCCCTAGAGGTCCCCTGGGGCCCCCGGGTCTCCTCCATTGAGGGATATGCTGGAGAAAGCACAGGCAGGAGATCCCCTCCCCCTGCTGCAGCTTGTGCCTTACATGCAAAGGAATCCAAAATGGACGCCGTTGTCGCGCTCAGTGGGAATGGATCAATGACCTCCCTTGCTGCAGCTCTGCAAAGGTGCACACCAGTCTCTCCACATGAAAATGACCGCGTGGCACACATTGGGAGCTGCAAAGGGGAAACACTGCTCACCTGGAGCCCTTCTGCCACCGACGGGAATCAAACAAACACATTCCCCGTCCTTTATCTATTTCCCCCTTTTTATTTCAATAAACTTTAGAAAAAACAGACAGAAAACAGCTTGGGAAGAAGCCCAGCGGGGACCAAAGCCTGGAGGTCTGGAGCTGATAAATGATAAACTCCGAGATTACTTCTCCACAGTAGGGCACCTCAGGGGCCCCAACTCAGACTCCCCTTGGGATTAACATGGACCCAGGAACCTTCTCCGGGTCAGAATTTTTTCCAAGGGATGCAAGCATTTGCACAGGCTCAATCAGCCCCGGATGCAGCAGAGTCTCAACCCCTGCTGGAAGCACAAAATCCTCCCGGCCTCCCTTGAAGGCCTTGTCTAACTAAGTGTCTCCTGGTCAGGGACCCGGATACCTCAGATGATGATGACAGCTCCCTGGAAGAAAGAGAAATCCCTCCAGGCCTGGAACCATACCGAACCATGCTTAGTTTATTCCACAAGGATGAATTACCAGCCCTTGTTTCCCAGATTCTGAAGACTCCTGGTACTCCAGGCACGGACCCTATGGCGGAACCAAAGAAGAACCCAATTCTGGGGTCCCTTTGTAAAGCCTCATGTTACTTCCTGATGATGGAAGCCATCCAGGAACTGATTGACCTGGAGTGGGATGTCCCTGAGGCCAGCTTAAGGGAGATCAGGCCCTGGGCCCAGGAAAAGGCTCCAGCCACGCCCCCCCAAATGAGATGGGGCCGATCCATCCACAGGACCATTCTGGTCGTCACATCTCAAAAAAGATATAGTTGTGATGGAGAAGGTACAGAGAAGGGCAACCAAAATGATAAAGGGGATGGAACAGCTCCCCTATGAGGAAAGGCTGAAGAGGTTAGGACTTTTCAGCTTGGAGAAGAGACGGCTGAGGGGGGATATGATAGAGGTCTTTAAGATCATGAGAGGTCTTGAATGAGTAAATGTGAATCGGATATCTACACTTTTGAATAATAGAAGGACTAGGGGGCATCCATGAAGTTAGCAAGTAGCACATTTAAGACTAATCGGAGAAAGTTCTTTTTCACTCAACGCACAATAAAGCTCTGGAATTTGTTGCCAGAGGATGTGGTTATTGCAGTTAGTGTAGATGTATTTAAAAAAGGATAGGATAAGTTCTTGGAGGAGAAGTCCATTACCTGCTATTATTTTGTATTTGTTTATTTATTTATTTATTTATTTATTTATTTAAGTATTTTTATATACGGGGCACATTGGGAACATCCCTCCCCCTCTCTCACACCTCCTCCCCTCCCCCTCCTCCTGTCTCTCATCCTCCCTTTTTCCCTCTCTCACAACTCCTCCCCCTCCTCTCTCTCTCATCCTCCCTTTTGCTCTCTCACATCCCTCCCCGTCCCTTCTCTCACACCCCTCTCCCCTCCCTCTCCTCACACACACACCTCTCTACACACATTCACTCTCACCTGGGCCTTCATCTTCGGTGCAAACGGTGCGCTCTGTACACGGCATGCCAAGGTCTCCTCTTGTCATTTTCGTCGCAGCATTTGGCAATTCTACCCAGGGGGTGAATACTGCACAAATTCTGTGCAGAATTCCCCCAGGACTAGTATTTGTAACTTGGACTGGTCACTGTCAGAAGCAGGATGCTGGACGTGATGGACTCACTGTCTGACCTAGTATGAGAACTTCTTATTTATTTATTTATTTACGAGTTTTTATATACCGATGCTCATGAAAATCATATCGTGTCGTTTACATATAACTGTAGTTGGAAGTACAATAAACAAGGGGACTTTAACCTGGAGAAGCAACTCTAGTGAGAGTCACAAACAAGGATAGAGGTGGAAAGAGTAATAACATTAATAACATTAGGTAACAGCAACGATAACTGTGTTAAATAATGTGGTGAGGTGTAAAGTGTCTTATGGCATGCTTCAATTCTTCAGGGAAACGCTTGGCTGAAGAGCCAAGTCTTAAGCTTTTTCTTGAATGTCTTTTGGCAGGTTTCTAGGCGCAGGTCAGGTGGTAGAGAATTCCATTGTGTGGGCCCTGCTGTGGAGAGGGCGCGTTTTCTGAGTGCAGTCTTGGCGGGAGGAGCATGGAGTATGCCTTTGTGTGCTGATCCTTGCGGTAGAACTCTACTGCAAGGATTCTGACGAATACCAAAAGAAATGAACAAATTTCTCCGGTTCTAAAGAGCTTACACTGGCTCCCCGTCAAATTCAGAATCATTCAAAAAGCTCTAATGCAAACCCCACTGGATCTAATCTTTCCGCTTCGACTACACACGTCTGCCAGACCTATAACATCTGTAAGGGTTTTGTGGTGGAAGCAGGAAAGCCGAGTAGGAGAGAATTGCAATAGTCGATTTTAGAGAATATGATAGCTTGAAGGACCGAGCGGAAGTCATGAGTGTGCAGGAGGGGTTTAAGCTTTTTTAGAATTTGCAGTTTGTAGAAACCTTCCTTTGTTGTATTGTTGATAAATGTTTTGAGATTTAGCCTGTTGTCGAGTGTGACTCCGAGGTCCCTCACATGTGTGATGGAAGTCGAGTTAGCAGCCAGTAGGTTGCTGAGGGCCAGATTATTATCATTCTGCGAGATGAGTAAGAGTTCAGTTTTAGAGGTATTAAGAACTAAGTTTAGGCTGGATAATAGGAGGCTGATGGAATGTAGGCAACTGTTCCAGAAGTCGAGGGTTTTTGTCAGAGATTCGGTGACTGGAATAAGAATCTGGACATCATCTGCGTAGATAAAGTGAGTAACTTTTAGATTTGAGAGAAGCTGGCAGAGGGGGAGGAGATAGATATTGAACAGTGTAGGGGAAAGCGATGACCCTTGTGGAACTCCAAGTGATGAACTAATAGGTTGAGATTCCTTGTTGTTTATTCTGACCTCGAATTTCCTATTGCAGAGGAAGGACTTAAACCAGTTGAGGACAGTTCCTGATATGCCAATGTCAGAGAAACTTTTTATTAAGATGGAGTGATTCACGGTGTCAAATGCTGCTGAGATATGAAGTAGGGCCAGGAGGTATGTGTGACAGTGAGAGAGATTAGAAGGGATTCGGTGTTCCTTGATTTGCGGAAACCAAACTGAGCTGGGGTGAGGATTTTGTGTTCCTCAAGGTATTCAGAAAGCTGTTTATTGACAATTTTCTCCAAGAGTTTGGCGATGAATGGGAGGGTGGCTATGGGACGAAAGTTTGCCGGGTCAGTTGGAGGAGGTAGTTGTGTCTTTGAGGCGGCGAGCAGGGCTAGGAGGTTTAAGATTTTATTCTGAAAGAAGATAGCCAGTTCTGAGGATTTGGATTGGGCTTGGTCATCTGGGATGGTGATGGAGGCTGGCTGTGTAAGATCTTTGACATAAGAGAACAGGGCCTTGGCGTCGAAGAAGAAGTGGTGGATTTTGCGAGCGTAGAAGTCTTTCTTTGTACGAAGGATTGTATTTCTGTAGTTGTGCATAGCTGATTTGTAGGCTGATGAGGTGGCTGTGTTAGGATTCTTGCGCCATTGGTGTTCTTTATGTCGTAGTTCTAGTTTGAGGTTCCTTAGTTCTGGTGTGAACCAGGGTTTTTTGTTCTTGAGGGAGAGATTTAACTCTTTTTCCTTCTGCGGGCATAGATGGTCTGCCACCTTGTTGGTAATTCTAAACCAGGAGGTGAGGGCTGAGTTTGCATTGGTCAGGTCGATGTTCGCAAGTTCAGTGCTGAGGCAGGAACTGAGGTCTTCCGAAGAGCAGGATTTTCTGAAATGGATAGTAGTTTTGGGTGGTAGGGGGGCTGAATCGGCCAGGATATAGAGTTCAGATGTGATCAGATAATGATCTGACCAAGATATTGGGGAGCATCGAGGAGGGGAAATTGGGGAAAGGGCTGAGTTTGTGAAGATGAGATCCAGAGTATGACCAGCTTTATGAGTGGGGCTGTTGATAATTTGTTGGAATTTGTTGAGATGGATCGGATTCAAGTATACCCGGAAGGGCATAGATGAGGCAGATTTGGAGTTGTTTTGATTTGAGGAAGGCTATTTCGAGTCCAGATACATGATTGGTATTGCTGCTAAGAGCAGGCCCCCCCTCCCCCCCCCCCCTTTTTTTAGGTCTGGAAACAGAAAAAATGTCATAGAGCTGAACTGGTAGTTGTTTGATTAAAGCTATGTCCGTGGGTTTCAGCCATGTTTCTGTAATTGTGCATATGTCCGGATGTGAGTCCAGAAGGTAGTCATTGAGTAAATGGGTTTTTTTTTAGAGGGATTGGGCATTGAGGAGAGTTAAAGAGAAGAGAGAGAGCCCTAAAAATTGAGTGAGGGGGGAAGTCATTATAGGTAGTAGCCTGCTGTGTTGGGGGGAGGGGAGAGTGCTATGCTTTCTTCTGTTATTGTATAGGTTCTTAATAGTGGGGATGGGAAAGGAAAGCATAGTGGAGGCTGGAGAGTAGCCGAGATTGTGGGAGGAGGAGGACGGCTGTTTAAAGATTGAATCCCAGCAAGGTATAGGGGCAGGATGAAAGCAAGGAAGTGGAGGCTGTTAAGTAGGAAATGAATTTCTGAATGGTCGAATAGAAGCGTTTTAGTTTCTGCCGGGAGGAGACTAGGTCCCGAACGAGGAGATAGCAGAGACTCTCCTCCTTGAGCTGGCGATTTGATTATATATGAGGAGACGAACGCTGTCACTAGGTGTAGGTCTTAAGATTGTAATTCTTGAGATGGACAGAGATGGGTGGACGAGGAGGAGTTTGCAGTGCGGATACCTGGGGTGATGTCCAATTGATCGACGCTTCTGTGTGTCTCTGAAGGATGAAGGTCACACTAAGGGGCACACCAAGGGGCAGGCCCCTTAGGTCGCACTCCTTCATGTGGGCTGATGTCAGCGCAGCTCTGACCTGCTATTCTTATGTTCTTATGAACCTTCTCTGAAGAGAGAATGGTGTTAAGTGGAGCGCCTCAGGGATTGGTTTGGGGTTCAGTTCTGTTTAATATCTTTGTGAGCAACATTGCGGAAGCAATAGAAGGTAAAGTTTGTCCATTTGCAGATGAACCTAAGATCTGCAACAGAGTGGACATGCCTGAAGGAATAGAGAGAATGAAAAATGATTTAAGAAAGTATAAGAGTGGTTGAGATATGGCAGCTGGGATTCAATGCCAAGAAGTTCAGAGTCCTGCATCTAGAGACTGGTAATCCAAAATTGCTGTGTGTGAAGGGGAGTGAAAGACTGGGCAAGGAATGGGGGAGGAATCGTGGGGTAATAGTGTCTGGGGAAGCAGTGTGACAAGGAATGGGGGAGGAATCTTGGGGTAATAGTGTCTGGGGAAGCAGTGTGACAAGGAATGGGGGAGGAATCGTGGGGTAATAGTGTCTGGGGAAGCAGTGTGACAAGGAATGGGGGAGGAATCTTGGGGTAATAGTGTCTGGGGAAGCAGTGTGACAAGGAATGGGGGAGGAATCTTGGGGTAATAGTGTCTGGGGAAGCAGTGTGACAAGGAATGGGGGAGGAATCTTGGGGTAATAGTGTCTGGGGAAGCAGTGTGACAAGGAATGGGGGAGGAATCTTGGGGTAATAGTGTCTGGGGAAGCAGTGTGACAAGGAATGCGGGAGGAATCTTGGGGTAATAGTGTCTGGGGAAGCCGTGTGACAAGGAATGCGGGAGGAATCTTGGGGTAATAGTGTCTGGGGAAGCAGTGTGACAAGGAATGGGGGAGGAATCTTGGGGTAATAGTGTCTGGGGAAGCCGTGTGACAAGGAATGCGGGAGGAATCTTGGGGTAATAGTGTCTGGGGAAGCCGTGTGACAAGGAATGCGGGAGGAATCTTGGGGTAATAGTGTCTGGGGGAAGCAGTGTGACAAGGAATGGGGGAGGAATCTTGGGTAATAGTGTCTGGGGAAGCAGTGTGACAAGGAATGGGGGAGGAATCTTGGGGTAATAGTGTCTGGGGAAGCAGTGTGACAAGGAATGGGGGAGGAATCGTGGGGTAATAGTGTCTGGGGAAGCAGTGTGACAAGGAATGGGGGAGGAATCTTGGGGTAATAGTGTCTGGGGAAGCGTGTGACAAGGAATGCGGGGAGGAATCTTGGGGTAATAGTGTCTGGGGAAGCCGTGTGACAAGGAATGGGGGAGGAATCGTTGGGGTAATAGTGTCTGGGGAAGCAGTGTGACAAGGAATGGGGGAGGAATCTTGGGGTAATAGTGTCTGGGGAAGCGTGTGACAAGGAATGGGGTGGAGGAATCGTGGGGTCATGTGTCTGGAGCAGTGTGACAAGGAATGTGGGGAGGAATCTTGGGGTAATAGTGTCTGGGGAAGCCGTGTGACAAGGAATGCGGGAGGAATCTTGGGGTAATAGTGTCTGGGGAAGCAGTGTGACAAGGAATGCGGGAGGAATCTTGGGGTAATAGTGTCTGGGGAAGCAGTGTGACAAGGAATGGGGGAGGAATCTTGGGGTAATAGTGTCTGGGGAAGCAGTGTGACAAGGAATGGGGGAGGAATCGTGGGGTAATAGTGTCTGGGGAAGCAGTGTGACAAGGAATGGGGGAGGAATCTTGGGGTAATAGTGTCTGGGGAAGCAGTGTGACAAGGAATGGGGGAGGAATCTTGGGGTAATAGTGTCTGGGGAAGCAGTGTGACAAGGAATGGGGGAGGAATCTTGGGGTAATAGTGTCTGGGGAAGCAGTGTGACAAGGAATGGGGGAGGAATCTTGGGGTAATAGTGTCTGGGGAAGCAGTGTGACAAGGAATGCGGGAGGAATCTTGGGGTAATAGTGTCTGGGGAAGCAGTGTGACAAGGAATGCGGGAGGAATCTTGGGGTAATAGTGTCTGGGGAAGCAGTGTGACAAGGAATGGGGGAGGAATCTTGGGGTAATAGTGTCTGGGGAAGCAGTGTGACAAGGAATGGGGGGAGGAATCTTGGGGTAATAGTGTCTGGGGAAGCCGTGTGACAAGGAATGCGGGAGGAATCTTGGGGTAATAGTGTCTGGGGAAGCAGTGTGACAAGGAATGGGGGAGGAATCTTGGGGTAATAGTGTCTGGGGAAGCAGTGTGACAAGGAATGGGGGAGGAATCTTGGGGTAATAGTGTCTGGGGAAGCAGTGTGACAAGGAATGGGGGAGGAATCTTGGGGTAATAGTGTCTGGGGAAGCAGTGTGACAAGGCGATAGCTAAAGCCAGAAGAATGCTGGGCTGCACAGAGAGAGGAATAACCAGTAAGAGAAAGGAAGTGATAATCTCCTTCTACAGGTCCTTGTGAGGCCTCACCTGGAGAACTGTGTTCAGTTCTGGAGACAGAGACAGGATGGAGGTGGTCAAGAGAAGGGCAACCAAAATGGTGGGTCTCTCCATCAAAGGCCTTATGAGGAGAGGCTGAAGGCCCTAAATATGTACACCCTGGAGAAGAGGAGGTGCAGGGGAGATATGAGACAGACCTTCAGATACCTGAAAGGTTTTAATGATGAACAAATGACAAACCTTCCCCGTTGGAAAGAAATCAGTAGAACTAGGGGTCACATAATGAAACTCCAGAGAGGATGATTCAGAACCAATGTCAGGAAATAATTCTTCACAGAGAGGGTAGTGGATGCCTGGAATGCCGTTCCGGAGGAGGTAGTGAGGATGAAAACAGTCAGGGGTAGATTTAAAAAGAAGCACGGATTTTATAAAATCTGATATAAATAGTTCTACCCGTAACATAAGGCACGAGGGTAACCAGTAAGAAGCAGTAGTAACTATCATAGGAGACTTGCTGGGCAGACTGGATGGACCATTTGGTCTTTTTCTGTCGTCGTTACTATGTTAATATGAGTGAGCACGTGAGTAGGAAAGTATTCATGACAATCTCACAGGGATCAGAAATCAAAGGATCCCAGGTTTAATGCTGTGTGAACACAGACTCCCCCTCCATGGAGATCAGGGAGGGGGTAAGGAGTGCGAGCATTCATCAGGCAGCACAGTCCATACAATTACTGCTTCTTGCCAGTGCCAGACCAGAGACCACCTCAACATCTCTCTCTGCACTGGGGGAGGGAGGGCTGGAAAGAGATCCATTGGGTGGAGATTGGTGGGAACATAAGAATTGCCATACTGGGTCACACCAAGGGTCCATCAAGCCCAGCATCCTGATTTCCAACAGTGGCCAATCCAATTCACAAGTACCTGGCAAGTACCCAAATATTAAACAAATCTCAAGCTACTATTGCTTAAAAATTAAAAGCAGTTTATGGATTTTTCCTCTAGGAACTTATCCAAACCTTGTTTAAACCCAGTTACATTAATTCTTCTAACCACCTCCTCTGGAAATGAATTCCAGAGCTTAACTATGCTCTGAGTGAAAAAGAATGTTCTTCAATTTGTTTTAAATGAGCTACTTGCTAACTTCATGGAGCCCCCCCTGGTCCTTCTATTATCTGAGAGAGTAAATAACTGATTCTCATTAACTTGTTCAAGTCCTTTCATGATTTTGTAGATTTCTATCATATCCCCCCTCAGTTGTCTCTTCTCAAAACTGAAAGGAGATTGAAGGATGGGGAAAGAGGAGGTTGGGAGTCACAAGATGAAGTCTGCCGGGGGAGAGGGGTTGTGTTGGTGGGAGAGAATAGAGGGAGGGCCAAATTGGAGACAGAAGAACAAATTTGTGATTCTCCTTACTATCCCCTCGCCTCCATTCATCAATGCTTTTTATCATCCTTAATCTCCTCAGTCATTCCTATCTCCCTTTCCCTAATTCCTAATCCCACTTCTCCCTCCAGATCAACAATCAATAAGATCCCTCGTTGCCCCCTCCCCCCCCCCCCCCACACACACACCATTAACAAAAAAAGAAATATCCAGCCAATTAGCAAAAATGAGAAAGTAACTTGTACCTGCTCAGGGTGTCCTTCACATCCTAGAAGAGAAATGAGACAGAGATTATTTCTAGCTCCACCCTACAGATCATGAGCAGTTGTTATACACATTTAGGATATTCCACACGCAGCTCTGTACAATCACATAACTGCCTCTTTATAGAGCAAAGAAACTCCATACAATGAAAGAGGATCCTCCTTCCTCCTTCTCACAGGCAGAGAGCAGTTTGATGAGGAGCAGACATTGGGAGATCCTAATCAGAGCTGCCTGGGAAGGAACAGGAGAGAGGCAGGGACTGAGGGGTTTTCTTATGAGAGCTCCCCTGGAAGATGTAAGGGGAGAGGCTGGGACTGAGGGGTTTTCTTATGAGGGCTCCACTGGAAGGTGTAAGGAGAGAGGCTGGGACTGAGGGGTTTTCTTATGAGAGCTCCCCTGGAAGATGTAAGGAGAGAGGCTGGGACTGAGGGGTTTTCTTATGAGAGCTTCCCTGGAAGATGTAAGGAGAGAGGCTGGGACTGAGGGGTTTCTTATGAGGGCTCCACTGGAAGGTGTAAGGAGAGAGGCTGGGACTGAGGGGTTTTCTTATGAGAGCTCCCCTGGAAGATGTAAGGAGAGAGGCTGCGACTGAGGGGTTTTCTTATGAGAGCTTCCCTGGAAGATGTAAGGAGAGAGGCTGGGACTGAGGGGTTTTCTTATGAGAGCTCCCCCTGGAAGATGTAAAGAGAGAGGCTGGGACTGAGGGGTTTTCACTTAGGAGCTCCCCTGGAAGATGTAAAGAGAGAGGCTGGGACTGAGGGGATTTTCACTTAGGAGCTTCCCTGGAAGATGTAAGGAGAGAGGCTGGGACTGAGGGGTTTTCTTATGAGAGCTCCCCTGGAAGATGTAAGGAGAGAGGCAGTGACTGAGGGGTTTTCTTATGAGAGCTCCCCTGGAAGATGTAAGGAGAGAGGCTGGGACTGAGGGGTTTTCTTACAAGAGCTCCCCTGGAAGATGTAAAGACAGAGGCTGGGACTGAGGGGTTTTATTATGAGAGCTCCACTGGAAGATGTAAGGAGAGAGGCAGTGACTGAGGGGTTTTATTATGAGAGCTCCACTGGAAGATGTAAGGAAAAAGGCAGTGACTGAGGGGTTTTCTTATGAGAGCTTCCCTGGAGGATGTAAGGAGAGAGGCTGGGACTGAGGGGTTTTCATATGAGAGCTCCCCTGGAAGATGTAAGGAGAGAGGCAGTGACTGAGGGGTTTTCTTATGAGAGCTCCCCTGGAAGATGTAAGGAGAGAGGCTGGGACTGAGGGGTTTTCTTACAAGAGCTCCCCTGGAAGATGTAAAGACAGAGGCTGGGACTGAGGGGTTTTCTTATGAGAGCTTCCCTGGAAGATGTAAGGAGAGAGGCTGGGACTGAGGGGTTTTCGTATGAGAGCTCCACTGGAAGATGTAAGGAAAGAGGCAGTGACTGAGGGGTTTTCTTATGAGAGCTCCCCTGGAGGATGTAAGGAGAGAGGCTGGGACTGAGGGGTTTTCTTATGAGAGCTCTCCTGGAAGATGTAAGGAGAGAGGCTGGGACTCAGGGGTTTTCTTATGAGAGCTCTCCTGGAAGATGTAAGGAGAGAGGCTGGACTGAGGGGTTTTCTTATGATAGCTCCCCTGGAAGATGTAAGGAGAGAGCAAAGACAGAATGAGGCTCTGGTGAGCTTCTCCTTCAGGAGACGGTGCTGGTGATCAGGGCTGGGTCTTGCTTTTACTCCCAGGGGTAACTCAGCAGTGGAAGGGACTGAAGGTGACATCAGATTTACGTCTCTGTTCCCCACTCTAGATGCTGCCCACGTGCATTTTATTCACAGGAGACAGAGAAGATTAACAGAGATACACAACTGCCTCATATAACAACTTCCTAAAGCAGCCAAAACCAATTCCAGATTCCCCTGAAAGAAAGTGAGGATTGGTCCCTGAAGGGCTGCACTCCTCTCTCCTAATGAGGCTCCTACATCCGATCACTTAAGGCTAATTAACATTGTATTTGTCCTTTGATAATACCTCATGCGATGCTTAAACAAGTTCAAAGTGAGAGATTCAGTTAAATTCAGAGACAGAGGGCACCAAGGCTGGCAAAACTGAAAGTTACAAACCTAACGATCAAGGGGGCTCAGTGTGCCTAATTTTATAAAGTGAAGGAGAGGGGGTGGGGATAGACATGGGGTGCTAAAGAGAGAGAGGAAGGGGCTGAAAGGGGAGTCAGGAGTGGGGAGGAGACATCTGGGGACCAGGAAGGGAGCCTGTTTTTCTTGTGTGCAGTAGGGGTGGGGTGGGTTGGAGCAGGAGGGAGGAGGAGGAGGGGTGGGAGCAGGTGGAGGAGGGGTGGGAGCAGGAATGATGATCAGGAGGAGGGGTGGGATCAGGGATGAGGATGAGGAAGAGGAGGAGAGGTGGAAGCAAGGAGGAGGAGGAGGGGTGGGAGCAGGCAGAGGAGGAGGAGGGGTGGGAGCAGGCGGAGGAGGAGGAGGGGCAGGAGCAGGAATGATGATCAGGAGGAGGGGTGGGACCAGGGATGAGGATGAGGAAGAGGAGGAGAGGTGGGAGCAGGGAAGAGGAGGAGGGGTGGCAGCAGGGAGGAGGAGGAGGAGGGGTAACAAGGAAGGTGGAAGGGAGCGAGGGTAGTGCTCCTTGTCCCATCCACTCCCCAGTGTCTCTAAAGATCTGGGACCCTGTAGAGCAGAGTCAGGAGTTACTGGAAGATGCTCCCTCTGTCTCTGATTTGTTATAATAAAACCTCTCGCAGGACTTACTTCCCAGCTTTCCAAGAGCCGGGACAGGCTCGGGCTTTCAAGACTTGGCTTATTCTTCCAGGAGAGGAAGTGTTCTGTCCCCAGTAAAGGGTACATGTTTGTGTCTGTATACATTGCAGCCTACCTGTGTTTACTACAGCCCCTCCCTCTTGAGAACTCGTGACACTTTCTGTAACCCAGGACAAAAGTCTGAGAGCCTTGCCTTTAAAGGGAGTTTGCCTTTAACAGAAGCCCCCTCCCCTCTGTTCCTCCCATTGGGAAAGGGTCTGCATGCTTTCTCAATCTATCTTGGGTCCTCTCAGGTGCCTTATTGGCTGAAGGGACTGCTCTTCATGTCCCCTCCTGTGTCACATGGATCCTAGGCTCGCCACCATTGGATCTCGCCCCTAGCCCCAGCCTGTGGAGACTTTTCCTGTAATCACTCTCCAAGACTGTGGGCCAGTCTCAGCCACGCCATGTAGAAGACACACGTGCCTGTAACATCTGTTGCACGAACAGCTTTTTTACATTCCTACCGCTTTAATCCTAAAAGACTAATCAGCTTCAAACCCTTGTTCTCTTACCCTGTATCCCAAGAAACTCCTGTTCCTCCCTCTCCTGCCTATTTCCAGCCACAAAGATCTTCGCCTGGGGCTACACTGAATTCAACAATTGTGAGTAATAGAAAAATTATCTATGCAATAAATGATTCATACTTAAAAGATCTTTGTTTTGGAGACTGATTTGGAGGAAAGTTAGCTGTCTGGATGAGGAAAGCTTGGGAAGTTTTTATTGAGCCAGAACAGGAAGATTTACACTTTACACATTTGTCTGCAAAATATCAGCAGCCGACCACTGATTGCTCCGGTTATATTCAGATTTGCTGTTTCTTGAATCAAAAGGAGCATTTTTAAGTGGCTGAAAATTCTCCTGAGTGAATGCACTCAAGACCCCGATCTAATTCCTGATCTTACGCAATTATAATATCAAGTAATCCTGAAAATCTCCCTGTCTGCACCTATGCACATAATTATTCCTACCTCAGATTCCCACTGATTTATCTGATGGGTTTTAGCCTGCCTTATGTATCACTACAGCTGATATTCAAAGGCAGTTTATGTTCTTATGTTCTTTAAGGCAAATGATTATTTTAGGGTTTTTATATTGTAAGTGAATTCCAGCAGCTCTCATGGCAGATCTGTAACTTCCTTAGAAATCTCTCTGAGCTGTCACCTTCAGTAACTCTGCCGCTGGCTGCTGACTCTTCTCCTCTATCTCGGAGATCAGGAGCTTGATGGAGGAGCTTTGCTCTTCTAGCCGGGTCACATTTTCCCCGATTCTCTGCAGAATCTTCTTCTCTTTCTCCTTCAGTCTGGAGAGAAGGATCCGCTTCTCCTTAGTCAGAAGCCGCTGCATCTCCTCAAAGTCAGACTCAACCCTCCGTCTCTTGATCTCTGTCTGGCTCTGCATGGAACAAAGAGATGGAAATCTCAGTAACACGGCCCTGGTTTAGGTGCACAGAGCTCTGGATGCAGCTCCTGCAATGAACAAGGAATCTCTGCTGTTCCCAGAGCCCTCCTGAGCTTTGTGTCACCCGAGGATCCACCACCAGAAACTGCGTCACAGCTCTCAGGAGTCAATCAAAAGCTGCAAATATCAAATGCTTACATCAGAGGAAAGTTATCTCTCACTTCACACGTGGTTAAGGGGTAAATGTACATCCTGGAGTGCAACTGGTTAAAAAGCATCAGGCCCGAGCTATCCCTGGCCTCTGAGGGAGAGAGCAGAAATGATCCCCAATCTGCCTGTCCTCAGCTAATAAGCACCAGAAATACTCCCAGGCCTCTGTAACAAGGCAGGATGGATCCTAGGATCCTCTGATTGATCTGGTTCAGGGCACTGAGGAGACACAGACACCCACCCTCAGCTCCTCAGCTTTCCTCTCCTCACTGGATTTAAGCTTCAGACGATCTTCCAGCTCCTTTCTCAGAGGCTCCAAGTGCATTTGAAATTGTTTCTGTGAACAATAAACATCTTTAGTTTGAATTTCAATATTATTTTTAAGAACAGAATTTCCACATTCATGTGAGATAACATCGCCAGTTTTTATAATCTTAAAAAAGATTGACACACACCTTGTATCCCTGCCCAGCCTCCACTAGGAGAGTCACAATGTGAGATCTGTGGGCCTGGGCAGGGGCAGATTAATGTATTTATTTTATTTAAATTCTTTTAATATACCGATGCTCAAGACAAAGTCTTATCGTACCGGTTTACAGTATAACCAGGGGAAACCAATAACCAGAAGAGAGAAAGTTACAATGAACAGGGATTACCAAAAAGGACAATAGAAAGAAGAAGAATTAGTTTAAACGAGCTCTCCTAAGAGTAAAACGAAATAGTACACCATTGATTAGCATGGACAGTTAACTAAGTGGTTCAAGCATAACAGTTCTTTTCTATAATAGTTTGGGGAACAATTTCTCAGGGGTAGGCTTGAGAGAACAGCCAGGTTTTCAGTTTCTTTCTAAAGGAGAGTAGACATGGTTCCTGGCGAAGCTCTGCGGGAAGTGTGTTCCATAGTTGCAGTCCCGCGGTGGACAGTGCTCGCTTTTGGAATGACTCGTGAATGACGGATTTATGAGGGGGTGCCTGGAGAGTTCCTTTGTGTGTGGATCTAATCGGCCTGTTGGAAGTATGGGGTTCGAATGGCATTGTTAGTTGGAGAGAGGAATGTTGATAGATGGTTTTATGGATGACGGTCAGAGACTTGAACAGTATTCTATAGTGGATGGGAAGCCAGTGTAGGTTTTTTAGTATCGGTGTGATGTGGTCTTTACGTCGCAAATTTGTGAGGATCCTGGCTGCGGCATTTTGCAGCATCTGTAGAGATTTAGTTGTGGAGGCAGGGAGGCCGAGAATTAGCGTGTTGCAGTAGTCAATCTTTGAAAATAGTATGGCTTGGAGGACTGAATGGTAATCTTGAAAGTGTAGGAGAGGTCTTAGCTGCTTTAGAACATGCAGCTTGTAGAAGCATTCCTTTGTGGTCTTGTGGCTTAATTTTTTGAGGTTCATTCTGGTGTCCAGAATCGCCCCGAGGTCTCTCACTTGAAATGTTGATGGTAAGATTGGGTTGCAGACTAGGGGGTTGTTTTCATTAGGAGTGATGACGAGGAGTTCAGTTTTGGAGGTATTAAGTACCAGGTTGAGACTAGAGAGTAGGAGGTTGATGGAGTGAAGGCAGCTGTTCCAGAAGTTTAGGGTGTTGGAGAGGGGTTCCGTGTTGGGGATTAAGATCTGTACATCGTTGGCGTAGATAAAGCGTGTAAGGTTGAGACTTTCTAGTAGCTGGCATAGAGGTCGCAGATAGATATTAAACAGTGTAGGGGATAAAGAGGAACCCTGGGGCACTCCTTGATTGGAGTGGACGGGGTGGGATTCTTTATCATTTATACTGACTTTGTAGTGCTGGTTGTGGAGGATATCATTTATACTGACTTTGTAGTGCTGGTTGTGGAGGAAGGATTTGAGTCAAGAGAGTGCAGATCCTGTGATACCGACTTCAGTTAGCCGTTTGATGAAGATTGAATGATTTACAGTATCGTACGCTGCTGATATGTCAAGGAGGGCCAGAAGGTACAATTGGCCTTTGTCAAAACCCATCAGGATTTTGTCTGTTAATGAGAGTAAGAGTGATTCCGTTTTTAATCATTTCCGGAAACCAAATTGAGAGGGGTAAAGTATGCTATGGGAGTCAAGGTAATCTATGAGTCGGTTGTTCACCAGTTTTTCCATTAGCTTGGCGATGAATGGTAAGTTGGCAATGGGGCGGAAGTTTCCCGGGTTGGCTGGGTCCAAGTTAGGTTTTTTTAGTAGTGGTTTTAGAGAAGCTGTTTTTAAGGCGTCCGGGAAAGATCCTTGAGTAAGGGAGCAATTTATAATGTCGGCCAGCGGTTTGGTTATGGTGTTAGGGATAGTAAGTAAGAGTTTGGTGGGTATCTGGTCTGTTGGACGTGACAAAGGCTTCATTTTCTTGATTAGGGATTCAATCTCCAGTGATGATGAGAGTTCGAATGAATCCAGCATCGGTTTATAGGTGGATGGGGCAGGGTTTAGAGCAGGCGGAGATTGCACCAAAATATCAACCTGGGATATTTTTTCAAAACAAGCACATGGGGTATCTGACTCACTCATCTGCTTACCTCATCTTGGTCTGATACAGGCATTCATCAAATACAGATTAAAGACACTATAGAGTATAAACAGAAATGTGCAGAGAAAAACTGAACTGGAAACTGCAACAAGCCAGACTTTGTATGCAGTGCAACAATGGATAATGAGTAAACTTGGGGTGATAGTATATAGCAATCAGAGGACAAAGAAACAATGTGACAAGGCAATAGCTAAAACCAGAAGAATACTGAGCTACACAGAGAGAGGAATAGCCAGTAAGAAAAAGGAGGTGATAATTCCCTTGTACATGTCCTTGGTGAGGTCTCAGTGAGAGTACTGTGGTCAGTTCTGGAGACCACCTCCTGTATTCCTGCACAGCCTCCTGTATGGGGATCAGGGTGTGAAATCTATGACCCCGGGACACAGTGTGATAATAAAGATACTGACACACACCTTGTATTCCTGCACAGCCTCCTGTATGGGGATCACGGTGTGAGATCTGTGACTCCGGGACACACTGTGATAATAAAGATACTGACACACACCTTGTATTCCTGCACAGCCTCCTGTATGGGGATCACAGTGTGAGATCTGTGACTCCGGGACACACTGTGATAATAAAGATACTGACACACACCTTGTATTCCTGCACTGCCTCCTGTATGGGGATCACAGTGTGAGATCTGTGACCCCGGGACACACTGTGATAATAAAGATACTGACACACACCTTGTATTCCTGCTCAGCCTCCTCTATGGGGATCACAGTGTGAGATCTGTGACCCCAGGACTCTCTACAAATAACACAGATTGGTCTCTGATCCTCTTCACAGAATAGCTTCAGCTTCTCCTCGTGCTTCTCACACAGATTCTCCTCTTTCTGTCTCACTGAGCTCTGAGAAAGCTTTTTTGCTATTTCCGTCACATTTGCCAGCTTCCTGTTAGTCCTGAGGTTCCTCTGCTGGGAGGTTTCCCTGCACTGGGGACAGGGGAAGTTTGTGTCTCTCCCCTCCCAGTTCCGAGTGATACAGGAGCGGCAGAAGTTGTGTCCACAGTCTAAGGTCACCGGATCTGTAAAATAATCCAAACAGATGGGACAAGAAGCTTCATCTTGCAGAGTCTTAGCAGGGTTTGCAGCAGCCATGGCTCTTGCAGAAGCAAAGCAATACTTTGGTTTCAGTTTCCTGTGCTGTCTTGGGATTTGTTTATCATTAGGGAGTGTCTCTCTGGGACAGATATTTATCAGCTTTCTGCATTCAGCACCATTTGAGCAGTATTGACGAATCCAGCGTGAAGAAACCTCGGGATCCACTGTGAAAGTATCAGATTGGGTAAAAAGAAGCTAAACAGCAGTGTGACACTGAGCGGGGGAAGGCGCGATTTTTTAAATGATTCAACATTTGCAACCTTTAAATCTGTCAGTCTCCCAGATCTGAAATGTCCTCTCATTCAGGCCGATTCAGTAAAGTCCGTGGGAGAGCGGGCAAACGCCCACTCTCCCAGCACGCGCACAGGCCACTCACCTGTGCGCACGATTCTGTATGCTAATGAGGCCCGACAGTAAAACCAGGTAAAAGGAGGCACTAGGGACACTAGCGCATCCCTAAAGCCTCCTTTTGGATCAGAGTGGCGGCTGTCAATGGGTTTGACAGCCAACACTCAATTTTGCCGGCGTCGGTTCTCGAGCCCGCTGACAGCCACGGGCTCGGAAACCGGACGCCGGCAAAATTGAGCGTCCGGTTTTCGACCTGACAGCCACAGGCCGACTTCAAATTTTTTTTATTTTTTTTTACTTTTGGGAAGTTTCGGGACCTCCGACTTAATATCGCCATGATATTAAGTCGGAGGGTGCACAGAAAGCAATTTTTACTGCTTTTCTGTGCACTTTCCCGGTGCCTGAAATAGTTAACCCGCTAAACCTAATAGCACCCTCAACATGTAAATGCATGTTGATGGCCCTATTAGGTATTCCCACGTGATTCAGTAAGTAAAATGTGCAGTCAAGCCACACATTTTACTTTAAGAAATTAGCGCCAGGGCGTAGAGCTGGCCCGAGAGGGGGCACCCTTGATACACCCCACGCCCGAAAACCAGAAGCACCGCCAGGGACCAGTTGACTTTGACAAGGCACTCTGCCCTCGAGTACAAGAGTCGGAGGTGCCCCACGAACTCGTGTCCAAAGCCGAACGCCTGCAAAGTACCCATGAGATACCGGTGATCCACCCTGTCGAAGGCCTTCTCCTGATCAAGGGACAAAAAGGCCGCCGACAGACTGGACCTACGGGCCAGATGAATGAGATCCCGGACCAAAAAGATGTTATCAAAGATGGTGCATCTGGGGATCATATAGGTCTGGTCGGGGTGGACCACCTCTGCCAGCACGGAAACTAGCCTCAGGGAGAGTGCCTTGGCCAGGATCTTGTAATCCATGCAGAGCAGGGAGACAGGGCGCCAGTTCTTGAGGCAGCACGGGTGAGCACCGCACGCCTGCAAGAAAGGGGTAGGCAGCCCGTCTCGAGGGCTTCGTTTAGGACTCGTTGGTGAGCCTGTCAATGCCCGGGGACTTCCCTCTTGGTATCCGATGGTCGCTGTTTTTTAACAGATTCAATTTTGTCCTCAAATATCAACCTGGAGACAAGAATGTAAGAGCTGACGCTCTATCTTGCTCTTTCCTCTCCGAGGATTTACCAGAAGAACCGCAACATATTATTGACCCCAAGAAGGTCATCTTGGCAGCTACCCACTCTGTGCCAGCGGGAAACACTATCATTCCAAAAAAACCTCTGTAAGAAATTACTGGCTTGAGCTCATGTCTCCAAACGATCAGGACATCCTTGTCAGTGTAGGAACCTGTCTAAGTTGCAGGCCTATTACTGGTGGCCCTCTATGAAAGAAGATACTTTTGCCTACATCACATCTTGCGCTAATTGCACTAAACAGAAAACACCACCAGGTCATCCATGGGGTTTATGTCAACCTCTGCCAGTGCCAGACGACCCATGGACACATATTGCCACTGATTTTGTGGTTGATCTACCAACATCTGGAGGGAATAATACGATTTGGGTAACTGTATATAGATTCTCGAAGATGGCTCATTTCGTGGCTCTCCCAGGCTTACCCACTGCCATGGAGCTCACCAAGTTATTCATCCAACACATCTTCCGGTTACATGGTATGTCTAAGCACATAGTCTCCGATCGTGGAGTTCAGTTCACGACGAACTTCTGGAAGGTACTCTGCAAGAAATTTGACATTTCGCTTGATTTTACATCTGCCTACCATCCACAGTCCAATGGCCAAACAGAAAGGATGAACAGGACCTTAAAGCAATTCATCCGGGCCTATGTGAACACCCACCAGAATGATTGGCGTGAACTGCTACCATGGGCAGAGTTTGCCATAAACTCTCATCCAACAACATGTACCGGACTACCACCTTTCGAAGTGGTCTACGGACGACTACCATCACTGCCACTTCCACTATCAGTGTCGTCCCCGGTAGCTCAGTACACTGCCAAAGAAATCCATCAATTGTGGTCCCAGACAAAGGTGATGCTTACTAAAGCAGGACTTCGAACTAAAAAGGGATATGATGCCCATCACTGTAAGGCTCCAGATTTCAAGCCTCGTGATAAAGTCTGGCTTTCCACAAAGCACCTTAGACTGAAACTTCCTTCAGCTCACTTTGCTCCTCACTTCATTGGACCATTTCCCATCCTCCGACGACTGGGCAATCTCACCTATAGTATGAAGCTACCACTACACTAAAGATCCACAACGCATTCCACATATCAGTACTGAAACCGGTGAAACTCAGTGAGTTTTCCAACAAAGAACATGAACTCACATCGAATACAAAGTAGACGCAGTTCTCGATGTGAGAAAAAGAGGCAGAGTATGGGAATAACTCCTGTCATAGGAAGGGTATGGCCCTGAAGAAAACTCTTGGACATTAATGTCTGATATCCTGGATAAAGAGATGCTATGATACTTCCATCAGCAGCATCCTCAAAAACCAAGACCTGGTAGGAAACAGCGTGGACGCCCTTTGAAGTGGGATAATGTTGCATCCATCGGTCTTCAACGGCTTCGCCCCTCTTGCCTCATCTTATTCTCGGCTTCTCCCTCTCACCTGGGAAAGATGGCTACCGCCGCATCTACAAGCCGACCTCTCTGACGTTCCCAGAACGGCTATGGTGCTGCCTTCCGCCATTGTTCCTCCCAGGGCCTACTAGGGTGCGCGCGTGCAACCCACATCTTTGTACCACCCTTGGCGCGAATCTCGAGGGCGTTCCCTCATCCTGACGTCACACCATCTGGGTATATTACTACCATTCATTTGTTAGCTCAAACGAGTTAGCAAGGACTCAAATACGTTCCTGTCTACGCTACTCTGCTGCTTCCCTGCTGCCGCAGGAAGCTCTCGCCTTGCTCTTCGGGGTTACTAACTCTTGGGTACCTGCTCCTCGGGGGCCCTTTGCTTTCCTTCCAGGTGCTTTTCAGGGATCAGGTACTCACTCCTCAAGGGCCTGCTCTCCCTGCCATGGTGCCTGCATCATCTACTCCATCCTGGTGGAATCGCACATCTATTTACAGCTAGTGAGTACTTTAACTACAGTCTTCTCTCACCCACAGTATTTCCTTGTGGGACTATTGCTGCGGAAACCTCCTGACGTCATCCAGGAGAGAAGGGCTCCCTCTGCCGAGGTCCCTGAAACGATACTACCTGACTGCCTCTCTACTGCCACCTCTGGTAGCTCCCTTCCTGGCTGTATAATAAAAGATATAACTGTGTTTGTGTAATCAGAGTTCAGCCCAGTTCTGTGGCTCCTCACGGGGCTCCTCCCCATGGGTGTGGTCATCTCCACAGCACCCAAGGATCCACCAAACACACATGACCAATAAAGAGATTGCTAGTTTATGACGAACAGCTATGCTATTAGGCTATTACACTATTTACAGGTCACTACATTGTACACATGCCATTCTAATAGTTTTTAGGGCTTCAGTGTAGCACTGGTTGAATACCCTTAAGGGGAATTTGTGCACACTCACAGCTGAAGGCTGATCAGTAGGCCTGACCATTGTATCTGTACTATATGAAGCAGTATGGCACTGGTCATCTGCATACGCCATTGCTTTGGGAGTGTGTACAGTAGGTATAAGGGAAGCCTTAGTTGAAACTTACTTTACACACCCACAAGGTAGGCCAGTGCAGGCATGGGAGTCAGACTGTAGAGGTGTTCCTGATACACAGCATCACACCACTCCCTCTGCTACTTGCCACCTCAGCAGATGCTGTTCCACACAGTCCTGATGTAGTCCAGCTGTGCAGCTGTGGGAATGCACTTTAGACTGTGTAAGAGCACTCACTCCAAGCACAGCTAACTGGAACACAAAGGTGGTATAACGTATTATATAAAATACACTGATTCATTAATGGGGAGCCCCAGGCATTCTCCCAAAGTATATTTAGGTAACTGGTTGCATGACACCGAAAAGATGAGCAATTTCATATGCCCCACACAGAGCTGGTGTAGGCTGATTATGTGAGGCCAGCAAATAGGTAGTGGTGCTGTGGGGAACGCTATGGCCACACCGCCTGATCAGAAATAGATACATAAATTGTACTGAGTGACAGCTTTTGCACAATCCAGGAGTCAGGATGGTTAGAGAATGCCCATCCAGACACACAGAAAGGGAATGGGGCACCTTTCTATGTACACGCAGTGTGTGAAGCTGCATGCTGGGAATAAGGCTGTGAAAGGTATCTTTAGTGCAAGCAGTAAATATTCATTATTTACTGTGACTCTCCAGGATGCACAGCACGCACAAAGGCATGGACCCTGTGATTACACAAGCTGCCAGCATAAATACTAAACGGTATGTGAAAGGCAGCTTGGCCAAGGTACACATCAAGAGTACATGAGGTGACTTGCGGCCCAACCCTTGCTGTGGTGCTGCTCCAGGTTTGATCTGAAAGGTATGTACTTTAACTATGATCTTGGCTGTTAACAATGTAGCCTCTTCTTATGTGATCTGCCATTTATATTTGTTTATGTTGTAGATTTAACTATATACTGTGGTCCCTCCCGATGCAGCAACAAGCGAAACACGGAACCGTGTCGGGGGACTTATACAAATGACTCTTTGATTTATGTGGAGTTGCCGTCTATATAAATGTGCAAAATTAACAATTAAATTGCATTTGAAATATTGTCTGTTGATACTTGCTTATGTGCAAGGTTTGCTTCGTGGGTTGGAAGATTTCAATTACCCCAATATTGACTGGGTAAATGTAACATCAGGACTTGCTAGAGACATAAAGTTCCTGGATGTAATAAATGATTGCTTCATGGAGCAATTGGTTCAGGAACCAACAAGAGAGGGAGCTATTTTAGATTTAATTCTTAGTGGAACGCAATATTTGGTGAGAGAAGTAACAGTGGTGGGGCCACTTGGCAACAGTGATCATAACATGATCAAATTTAAACTAATAACTGGAAGGGGGACAATAAGTAAATCTGCAGCTCTAACACTAAATTTTAAAAAGGGAAACTTTGATAAAATGAGAAAAATAGTTAGAAAAAAACTGAAAGGTGCAGCTACAAAGGTTAAAAGTGTTCAACAGGCATGGTCATTGTTTAAAAATACAATCCTAGAAGCACAGATCATATGTATTCTACACATTAAGAAAGGTGAAAGGAAGGCAAAATGATTACCGTCATGGTTAAAAGGTGAGGTGAAAGAGGCTATTTTAGCCAAAAAACATCCTTCAAAAACTGGAAGAAGGATCCATCTGAAGAAAATAGGATAAAACATAAGCATTGTCAAGCTAAGTGTAAAACATTGATAAGACAGGCGAAGAGAGAATTTGAAATGAAATGGCCATAGAGGCAAAAACTCATAATAAAAACTTTTTTAAATATATCCAAAGCAAGAAACCTGTGAGGGAGTCGGTTGGACAATTAGATGACCGAGGGGTTAAAGGGGCTCTTAGGAAAGATAAGGCCATTGCAGAAAGACTAAATGAATTCTTTGCCTCTGTGTTTACAAATGAGGATGTTGGGGAGATACCAGTTCCGGAGATGGTTTTCAGGGGTGATGAGTCAGAAGAACTGAACGAAATCACTGTGAACCAGGAAGATGTAGTAGGCCAGATTGACAAACTAAAGAGTAGCAAATCACCTGGACCGGATGGTATGCATCCTAGGGTTCTGAAGGAACTCAAAAATGAAATTTCTGATCTATTAGTTAAAATTTGTAACCTATCATTAAATTCATCCATTGTACCTGAAGACTGGAGGGTGGCCAATGTAACCCCAATATTTAAAAAAGGCTCCAGGGGCGATCCAGGTAACTATAGACCAGTTAGCCTGACTTCAGTGCCGGGAAAAATAGTGGAAACTATTCTCAAGAACAAAATTGTAAAGCATATAGAAAGACATGATTTAATGGAACATAGTCAACATGGATTTACCCAAGGGAAGTCTTGCCTAACAAATCTGCTTCATTTTTTTGAAGGGTTTAATAAACATGTGGATAAAGGTGAACTGGTAGATGTAGTGTATTTGGATTTTCAGAAGGCGTTTGACAAAGTCCCTCATGAGAGGCTTCTACGAAAACTAAAAAGTCATGGGATAGGAGGCGATGTCCTTTTGTGGATTATAAGCTGGTTAAAAGACAGGAAACAGAGAGTAGGATTAAATGGTCAATTTTCTCAGTGGAAAAGGGTAAACAGTGGAGTGCCTCAGGGATCTGTACTTGGACCGGTGCTTTTCAATATAGATATAAATGATCTGGAACGGAATACGACGAGTGAGGTTATCAAATTTGCAGATGATACAAAATTATTCAGAGTAGTTAAATCACAAGCAGACTGTGATACATTGCAGGAGGACCTTGCAAGACTTGAAGATTGGGCATCCAAATGGCAGATGAAATTTAATGTGGAGAAGTGCAAGGTGTTGCATATAGGGAAAAATAACCGTTGCTGTAGTTACACGATGTTAGGTTCCATATTAGGAGCTAACACCCAGGAAAAAGATCTAGGCATCATAGTGGATAATACTTTAAAATCGTCTGCTCAGTGTGCTGCAGCAGTCAAAAAAGCAAATAGAATGTTAGGAATTATTAGGAAGGGAATGGTTAATAGAACGGAAAATGTCATAATGCCTCTGTATCGCTCCATGGTGAGACCGCACCTTGAATACTGTGTACAATTCTGGTCGCCGCATCTCAAAAAAGATATAGTTGCGATGGAGAAGGTACAGAGAAGGGCAACCAAAATGATAAAGGGGATGGAACAGCTTCCCTATGAGGAAAGGCTGAAGAGATTAGGGCTGTTCAGCTTAGAGAAGAGACGGCTGAGGGGGGATATGATAGAGGTCTTTAAGATCATGAGAGGGATTGAACGAGTAGATGTCACTCGGTTATTTTCACTTTCGAATAATAGAAGGACTAGGGGGCATTCCATGAAGTTAGCAAGTAGCACATTTAAGACTAATCGGAGAAAATTATTTTTCACTCCATGCACAATAAAGCTCTGGAATTTGTTGCCAGAGGATGTGGTTAGAGCAGTTAGTGTAGCTGGGTTCAAAAAAGGTTTGGATAAGTTCTTGGAGGAGAAGTCCATTAATGGCTATTATTCAATTTTTCTTAGGGAATAGCCACTGCTATTAATTGCATCAGTAGCATGGGATCTTCTTAGTGTTTGGGTAATTGCCAGGTTCTTGTGGCCTGGTTTTGGCCTCTGTTGGAAACAGGATGCTGGGCTTGATGGACCCTTGGTCTGACCCAGTATGGCATTTTCTTATGTTCTTATGTTCTTCTTGTCGTTGTGCCAGATCTTTAACCGTTCCGGGTATTGCAGTGCAAATTTAATTTTTCGTTGTACTAATGTTGAACATGCATGGTTGTACTCCTTCCTTTTTGCTGATACGACTGAGAAATAGTCTTGAAACAATCAAATGGAGGTGCTGTTGTATTTAACTTCTGTTACTGGCGATATCTTTGCAACGCTGCCTCTTTATGGGCAAAGTTATTTATTTATTTATGTATTTGTTGATTTTCATACACCGACATTCATCGGAACATCATGCCGGAACATCATCGGAACATCATCATCAGAACATCATCGGAACATCATGCCGATGTTACGATCAACATCAACATCGGAACATCATGCCGGAACATCATCGGAACATCATCATCGGAACATCATCGGAACAACTATGTCTCATTTATACCCCTCCAGGTCTCCTAGAGAAAGATTCATCCCCACTTATTGAATTTTTTGCAAACTCATTATCCCCTGACCTACCCACGATTCTCCTAGGAGACTTTAACTTACACGTAGATGCCTCCCCGCAATCCCTGGCCTGCGAAGCATTTCTGACCTCCCTCGAAGCTATGGGTTTCCAACAAATCGTGAACTCTCCCACACACAAAGCTGGCCAGACGCTCGATCTGATCTTTATCAACTCCCCCTTCAACATAAGCAATCCCCCATCATGCATTGCAGTACCATGGTCTGATCACTCCCTAATTCAGACCAAACTTACCCTTCCCCAAAGTTCCCCTGCCCTGCCCCATCAGCCCATATCTTTCAATTTTCGTAAATCCTGCACTGTTGACACCATCACACAAGCATGCTCGGACATAGACAATCAAATTGACCTCACATCCCCAGATAACGCCTTCTCTACCTGGGTCAATCTCACCCTTAGCATTGCCAATAAACATTGCCCACTTATAACGAAAACTGTCAACCCGAACCGTAGAAATAGAAAACCCTGGTACACTCCTGACCTCAGAAATCTTAAAACCCAACTCAGAGCTGCAGAAAGGTCATGGCGCAAACACCAATCCCCCGCAACCAAAACAATATACTACCAACGTATGCATGAATATAGAAATTCCATCCTTCAAACTAAGCGTGATTACTAGGCCAAAAAAATACATGGTCTGCAATATAACCCCAAGGCCCTCTTCTCTATGGTTGCTGACCTTACCTCTCACTCCCACACACAACAACCAACAAATTCCTCGAAAAATCGCTGCAATGAGTTAGCACAATTTTTAAAAAATAAGGTATCCGCCATCACAGCACAATTTTCTCACAATAATCTCAATATCTGTCTCCCTACTATCAACCTGCCAGTCTCCCTCTCCTCGCTTGACTCCTCTTCCTCCCTGGAAGTTGAGAACATCCTAAAAAAAATGAAACCCTCTTCACAATCCCTCTGAGACCATCCCTACTAAACTCCTTCTATCTATACCCAAGGTGATCGCCAAGCCTTTATCGAATATTCTTAACTGTTCTCTAGAGCATGGAACAGTACCTAACTCTCTCAAACAAGCAGTAGTGAAACCGCTACTCAAAAAACCTAATCTGGACCCCGCCACTTTGTCTAATTATAGACCTGTTTCCAACCTACCCATCCTAGCTAAAGTCCTTGAAAAACTAGTCAATTCACGCCTATCCGATCACCTGGAACAAAACAATATCCTCCCAGCCACCCAACATGGTTTCAGGAAGCATTTAAGTACTGAAACATTACTGCTCTCCCTACACGACACACTCATCAGAGGAACCGACTCAGGATCCTCTTATCTGATTGCCATGCTTGACATCTCTGCTGCGTTCGATACAGTCAATCACGATGTCCTCCTCAACATACTAAGGAGTATCGGGATCACTGGCATTGCCCTCTCCTGGATACAATCGTACCTCCAAAATCGTTATTTTACTGTCTTAGTGGATAACAATGAATCTGACCCCATCAGTCTTCATCAAGGTGTACCCCAAGGCTCTTCCCTCTCTTCTACCCTCTTTAATATATACATGCTTCCTCTTACCACTCTCCTCACTAGCCTTCACATCAAGCATTTCATTTATGCTGACGATGTGCAACTCATTTTCCCTTTTTCTGACTCTCTCCAAACTGCTCTAAAAAACTGGGAATCCTGTCTTTCCTCCATCAACCAACTTCTCAATGACATGCACCTGGCTCTAAATCCCAACAAGACTGAGCTATTAATCATATCTAACAGGCAACCGCTCCCAGACATCCCACTTGCATACTCATCCACCACTTTCCCCGTGCACATTCGCAACTTAGGTGTCCTTATTGATAATCATCTTACCTTTAAACCATACATTAAATCCATCATTAAGGAATGCTATTTTAAGCTACAAACGATAAAAAAACTTAGACCCCTGCTACACTTCTCTGACTTCCGTACAGTTCTCCAGTCTATTATCTTGTCTAAAATAGACTACTGTAACGCACTCTTTCTTGGCATCCCCGCAATACATACCAAGCCGTTACAACTATTGCAAAACGCCGCCGCTCGGATACTGTCAAACTCTAAAAAAAGAGACCATATCACTCCCACACTTATCGAACTACATTGGCTCTCAATACACTCACGAATTCTCTATAAAGCACTCTCCATCATCCACAAAAGTCTGTTAAACACCAACCTCAACTGGATCAACCCCCCCCTCCTCCCCCGCACCTCCAATAGACCCACCCGCCCAGCACTCCAAGGAACCCTACGTGCCCAATCCATCAAATCTTTCAAACTCTCCTCCACTATAAACAGAGCTTTTTCTCTCGCCGGCCCCACCATATGGAACTCCCTGCCGCATGATATACGCCTGGAGACCTACACACCCAAATTAAAAAAAAAACTGAAAACCTGGCTCTTCCAGCAAGCCTACTCCATGTCACCCCCACTACATAAACCCCCTCTTTAATTTTACACATCGATCCATGACGAAGAATGCCTTATCGATTTATGACTAAGAATGCCTTTGCCCGCTGATTTTTGTACTTTGTACATTGCTACTTTGTTTTAGAGTTATGTTTATAGTTCTTGTTGTAAATATTTATTGACTTATTAACATTATATTGTTTAATGTATTCACCTGGTTACATGTAAGGGCTCCGCCCAAAAAACTTAATTGTATTCCGCTGTTATATGTAAGGGCTCCGCCCAATAGTTCTTGTTTTTTGTGAACCGATGCGATGTGCGAACGGACATCGGTATAGAAGAGACTTTAAATAAATAAATAAATAAATAAATAAATAAATCAATCAATCAATCAATCATGCCAGTCTACATTCTAACAAAATAACAAGAGAGAGAAATACAATAAACAGGGAAGGGAAAGGGGGAGCAGTAAAGAAAGGGGAGAGAGGACAGCAGTAGGAAGGATAGGGAAAGAGAGAAATTTGATAGGAACGTTTGAAGAAAATAAATTAACAATAGACAAAATGTACAGGTGGGCTGGTAGGTACCAGACCAGTGATGGCAGTGACAGGGAGAGGTGGAGGGGGGGGGATGGTAGGGTAGGCTTAAAGGAGGGTGAGGGGAAACTAATAAGAGAATTTAGGCGTCATTGCTTAGGGGGGAGAAACACTATATTTTGGAGTCTTTGGGGTGAAGAAAGGGGGAGAAAAGGAGAGGCAGAGAGGAGGAGGGGGTAAAAGTGCAAGCTAAGTTTGGTCAACGTCTGTTGAGCACTTTGGCTAGCGTGATCCGGGACCTTTTCTCCCCATCCTGCCTGATGCCAAGGCGATGATCTCTCAACCTTTGAGCTCCTGTAACTCAGGTAAGTTAAGAGCCTCCGGGAGCCATGATTCCAAAACAGAAATCAAATCTGCATGTATCATCTCTATTCCCAATGACGACAATCTGGATATTCCTATAGGCTCAACATATGTTTGCACCATACCTTTCCACTGCTGCTTGTTTATGTGTGCAAAACTATTAACTGTCTCATACATTGTTTGCATCTCCTCAAAAGTCATACCATATAAATCTGCATTTGCTGCTACCACTTCTAAACTACCTCTAGCCTTAATAACTGCAGTCCAATCTCTTAAAGCACTTTGATACTCACACCAATGTTTGTAATCTCTAAACCTATGTCCGGATAGCTTATTCAGTCTCCTAGGAATTGACAGCACAACCTTGTTTTCACATGCTGTTAGACCACAGAACTCAGTCCCTTTTCCTAATTTCACCTTGAGATTTAATGAACATGCATCACCAATCATCTGCATATTTTCTGTGTTCACCTCCAAGTTACACTACCTTTTACAAAAGTCATCACCCTTGTAGACTACCCCTTTTGGCCCATCACCTCTTAATATGAAATTACTAATCACCTTTGACACCATTCCATTATTCACAAGTGTACCTGGTTCTCCACTAGTTTTCTGATACCCTGCACGCCCACTACCAAACATAGATACTATCTTATAATTCTTCCTAAATGAATAATAATGATCCAAAAACGCCTGTGAAACCCCATACCTATGCCAGTACTCCTTTTCCAAAACTTGTGTAAATTCATTTTGATTAGCATCAAATGTCTCAGCATTTGTAATTCCATTCATGCTAAGCATCCTCCACATTTTCAGGCAGTCCCACCAATCTGATATTGTTCCTCTGCGAGCGATTTTCTAAATCATCAATCTTTTCAGACTGTGAATGGACTTGCTTTTCCAGATTAAGAATTTTGCTTTTGGATGCCAAGGCTTCATCCTCCACTACCGAGAGATGGCCCTCCATGGTGTCCAAACAGGAGCCACAGTCTGTCGGAGTAGTTTTTAACTCTGCTATCTGTTCTGAGATGGTGGACAGCTTTTCAGTCAGTGCGGCCACCACCGTTGTAGTTAACTCCCCTATCAGATCATGTAGAAGGCCCAAATGAGCAGCTCCCCCAGTCGCAGTGGCCATATTTCTTCCTCTTTCATCAGGCTTTTCTCTTTCTTTTTTCACCCCCTTTATGGGCATTCTTCCCGGTGACTTTTGCATAAAGCGATCAATAGTCATATACGATCCCACGGACAATGCTAAGCATTCAATTCTGATGTATTGCGGGGTAAGACTTCAGATGATTGAGGGGAAGGCACCCAGAGCTCCGAGAAGTGCATCTTCTCAGACTCACCACATCACGTGATGCCCCTCCCAAAATATGTTTAATGTAAAAGATCAAGGTCAGGTTTCCCCAACCCAGAACATTTTGGAAAAAAGAAACCTTGCTAACTGCTTGCACACCATTGCCATTATATACCAATATTACTTTGCTCATAAATTATACTGAATGATGTCATCATTTGACACCGGCTCCCAGTACGCTGCCCCAACCTTTAGCATTCAAGAAACAGGAAAGAACACCTCTGCCTTTTGCATATAAGAACCCAAGATATGCCTTACTTAGTCAGACCAAGGCTCTATCAAACTCAGTATCCTATCTCCAACAGTGACCAATCCAAGTCCTGAGTACCTGGCAAATACCCAAACATTATTTATTTATTTTATTTATTTTTATTTGTAAGCTTTTATATACTGAAGTTTGGTACTGGCCTTCACTCCAGTTTACAGTTATAACAACATTTTACAGTATTAACAAGAACATTTGAGGTTTGCAACATTGAAAATCCTAACAAAAAACAGTACAACACTGAAACGTTGTAACAAAACATCATGGGGTAGATTTTTAAAAAGTGCGCCTTTGCGTACTTTTGTTGGCGCATCAAGCACAAACAAAAGTACGCTGGATTTTAGTAGATACGTGCGTAGCCGCGCGTATCCGCTAAAATCCTGGATCGGCGTGCGCAAGGCTGCTGATTTCGTGTAGCCGGCGCGCGCCGAGCCGCGCAGCCTACCTCTGTTCCCTCCGAGGCCGCTCCAAAATCGGAGCGGCCTCGGAGGGAATTCTCTTTCGCCCTCCCCTCACCTTCCCCTCCCTTCCTCTACCTAATCCACCCCCCCCAGCCCTGTCTAAACCCCCCCCCCCCTACCTTTGTCGGGGGATTTACGCCTCCCGGAGGGAGAAGTAAATCCCCGCGCGCCAGCGGGCCGCTAGCACGCCGAGACGCGACCCGGGGGCGGTTCCGGAGGGCGCGGCCACGCCCCCGGACTGCCCCAGGCCGAAATCACGCCCCTGGGCCCGCCCCCGAAATGCCACGTCCCGCCCCTGACACGCCGCGCCGATCGGCCCCGCCCAGACACGCCCCCGACACGCCCCCCTCGAAAAACCCCGGGACTTACGCGAGTCCCGGGGCTCTGCGCGCGCCAGCAGGCCTATGGAACATAGGCGCACCAGCGCAGGGCTTTTAAAATCCGCCCCCATAGGTTTGTACATTGATAGAGGTAACTTGCAGTATAACATTATAGGTTTGTACATTGATAGAGGTAACTTGCAGTATAACATTATAGGTTTGTACATTGATAGAGGTAACTTGCAGTATAACACTATAGGTTTGTACATTGATAGAGGTAACTTGCAGTATAACATTATAGGTTTGTACATTGATAGAGGTAACTTGCAGTATAACACTATAGGTTTGTACATTGATAGAGGTAACTTGCAGTATAACATTATAGGTTTGTACATTGATAGAGGTAACTTGCAGTATAACACTATAGGTTTGTACATTGATAGAGATAACTTGCAGTATAACACTATAGGTTTGTACATTGATAGAGGTAACCTGAAGTATAACATTATAGGTTTGTACATTGATAGAGGTAACTTGCAGTATAACATTATAGGTTTGTACATTGATAGAGGTAACTTGCAGTATAACATTATAGGTTTGTACATTGATAGAGGTAACTTGCAGTATAACATTATAGGTTTGTACATTGATAGAGGTAACTTGCAGTATAACATTATAGGTTTGTACATTGATAGAGGTAACTTGCAGTATAACATTATAGGTTTGTACATTGATAGAGATAACTTGCAGTATAACACTATAGGTTTGTACATTGATAGAGGTAACTTGCAGTATAACATTATAGGTTTGTACATTGATAGAGGTAACTTGCAGTATAACAATAAACAGTGATTATGTTAACTGTAGATGACACCTTGACTTTTTCATGGATCTAAGTATAGTACATCTGTTATGCTGTCTGAGGGGGTTAAGTATGTATTTTCTGGGTAGAATGTTATTGTAACAGCTAATTCTGTACTCTCAAAACATTCATTAACAGGTGGGTAATAGCCAGAACCTAATGCAACACATCAAATAGCTAATGACCCAAAAATTATATTAGAAATACACTGTGTGATACTGAAATTTTTATTCATTTAAAGACCTCATAGAAAGGCATACTTAATCAATGCCAATTGGCTGAGATGTTGTGGATACCATTAGATATAATCATAGGTCTTATTTATGATATTTTTTCATGCTTCTGTGATAAAAGAGAGAAAACTGAAGCCACTGCTCCTCCCCTGGGTGCTCAGCCTAGAAAAATTCCTCAGCAAAAGTTTGAAAATGGCTTACCTTAGTTGAGGCAGTAGCAGCAGCAAATCCCTCTCCAAATCCTCTGGAAAAGAAAACAAGAGAAAAAGAGAGATTCTCCCCTTCCTAGGGGAAAGGAACCAGAAAAGTTTAGCTCTCTGCTCTTTCAGAGTGAGCTCAGAAACAGCTGCCTGCAGCTAATGAATCTCAAAGCCATTCTCTGTCAGCAAAGCGTACGGTCACATGGATCAGCAACTTACAAGGGGTCGCCCTCCCCATGTTGGTCCTCTTACCCCTCTCAGATGGTAAGAGGAGGGGCGGCTCAGCTGAGGGAATGAGGGGTCCCGGGAGGCCAAGGGACTCTGCGCAATCCGTCAGTCCACCCTTAGTGGAGTGGACCTCATTCCCTACCTCCCTGTGTGGGGAAATGGACCTCCCCCTAGGGACTGGGATGCGAAACATCGGGTCACCAGAGAGGGGGGCACATTGAGAAGGAGCTCCTGCATCCTCTTCCACCCGGAAGCCCCGCTCAACAACGGGAGCTACCGAACATCCGGGAGGGGGTGACTGTGCTCCTCCACTCATGCACCGCTCAACCTGCCAATGCCCAGTCAGAGCGCTTAAAGCCTCTGTGCTCTCTTCGGCTCCTGGCTCAGACTCCGGAGGTCTTCCTCTCCCCCACTAAGGCATCCCCGATTAACGGGTTCATCTCCTGCAGCGGGTGGGGAAGAGCAGATGTTCCGGCCTTCACCTCCTCGGAGTCTTTGCCAGGGAGTGGGTTATACAGGGGGAGGTCCAGGACTGGAGCAAATTGGAAGGGGGTCTCCAGAGCACCACTGCAGATGAGCTCCAGAAAGCTGTCTGCATCCCAGCCTTGCAGGGAGGCCCCTGAAGCATCCAGGGCAGGGAGCCTGGATATGGGTGGTGGGGACTTTTTCTTTGGGCTGGAAGAGCAAACCTCTGAGGCAAACTTCCAACCCAACTGTTCTCTCGTCTCGTGGTTGCTCCTGTGCCCTGGGAGTCCCCTCTTCCTGTTACTCCTGCAGTTGGAGGTGATGGGGGAAGGGGGGTTTTGCGTGGATGGGGTAGCCTCATGCTTTGCCCAAACCAGAGAAGATGGGCAATTGAATGCCTTCCCTCCCTCACCTTTCCTTTCACCCACCTCCCCACTTAGAATCAACATCCTATCCTTCCCCTTCGATGAATCCTAGGAGGGGTTGTGTGGAGGATGTCCTTGGCTTGGAGCTGAGCTCAAGCAACCTCCATATGTTCCTCCTAACGAGAGGGCATAAGCCTTACTCCCCTTCTTGGGTGGGGGCTCAGCAGCCTCTGACTCACCTCGCAGAAGGAGGGAGAAACATCCACTCTACCAGTTGGGGGCATCTTAGTCCTCTTCTCCCTACTTTTTGTAAGATTTCCAATTTTTCGATCTTTACTCAACTCTCCAGGAGAGGGTGGTACACTCTGAGCACCTTTCGCCTCTGACGGGGGTTGGTGATTCCTGGAGGCCAGCTGAGACGGAGCAGCTCGCTGATTCTTTGGCTCGGCTGGTAGAGAAACTGGTGGTTTGGCTCTCCCAGGGGCAATGGGGTCCTCCCAGAGCTCGGCAGCTCTGGGAGGACTGGGTGCGGGGGCAGTCTCGTGCACCTTCTAGAGCTGTCCTTGTGTCCAAGGACACTCTCGTCTAATATGCCCCACTTCCTTGCAAAGGTAGCACCGGTCCTCCAAGGTGGTGTAGTAAATCTTGAGGGAGTGGTCCCCATCCCACAAAGGAAACCATCCCTCAATGCCATCCTTCCCCCTGGGAAGCACTATCCAGGCTTGACACCTATGGGACTCCACATGCTTCATTGCCTTTGTCTTGAAACCTAAGGGAAGTACTGTGATGGATGACCTCACTTCCCCCTAGGGAGCTGAACTGCTGCCTCAGCCCGGCCTCAGTCAGGAACGGTGGAACATTGTAAAGAATCACTCGCACCCCCTATGCATCAAGGGGCTCTAGAAAGTGAAACATATCTTCCACTACTAGCCCGGAAACCAGGGCTTTGTGAACAGAGGCTAGGGAGCATAGGTAGATTACTGCTCTGCCGCTCTCCTTGCTGGCAGAATGGATGTTTTCTGCCCCCACGATCTGCGCAGGTGGCAAGGCGTATGCGTGTATGTCTTCTGTGACTAACATCTCGCACCGAATGGTGTGCTTAGGGCTCAGGCCACAACACCCCCCTGTGATGATATGTGGAAGAGTTGCTGGCCTGATTCTATCATTTCCAGTGAGATGGGTGGGAAGGGTTCCAACGGCGACAGATGCATTGAATTTTATGGCCATGGTTGGTATGCTCAAGCTCGGTTCCTCCCCTCTTGTTTTCTTTTGTTTCATCTTTCCCCCCATGGGTTTCTACCCCCTGATGTCTTGGCTGATCCTGCCCTGGGGTTCAGGGGTGGGTGGGTTAGGCCTATTTCTGGCCTTGGAATCTCCTCTTGATGTGCTGGCATTTGGAATAGTATGAGGGTCGGGGACTCCTGCGGGGGACTCACCATGGGGGCTACCCATGGGCTCCTTGATGGTGTAGGCTGGGAGGAGTCCACCTTGGGAATCACCCAGGAGGTTCCCACTTGCCTTATTCCAGGATTGCTTGCCCAGGGGGTCACTCTTGGGGATCATAGTCTCTGTCTGTGTCCTCCCTGGGGCTTGACCATATCTTGCAGGGCTTCTCGCAGGAGAGGGGGATCCATCACGACAGGTGTCTTTTCCGGCTGTGGAATGGAGAGAACTCCCTCCATTCCAGTTTGACCTTGGCAGTGGGCCCACTGTACTCACTGGACCAGTTGGGTAATTCTGGTCTCCGGCAGTCGCCGGAATCTTTTAGAGATCCCCCTCCCCTGGACTCTCGGGCTCCAGCTCCTGACAAGGTACTTGGTCATGTTTTGGCTCCTTCTTTCTTGTGAGCTTAGGCTGCGCACTGGAGTCCTTGTGCCTCCACCTGGCCGGGCCCTTCCGGGGCGTGATGATCTTTAATCTGGCCCCAAGATAGCGGTGGAGCCTCTTGTGCTGACATGGGGAGGGGCCTTAATGGTGTCTGTGTTAGTGATACCTCTGCTGGGATTCTCAACCTCCTTGGTCCCTATTGTGCTTGTGTAAAATAAAATAATAAAAGGATGGGAAGGGGTTAGAGGGAAAATAGGGATGGAGTAAACCGTGGTCAGTGGAGGGGGCCAATCAGAAGACCTAGAGAAGAAGGCTGTGCACAGGCCTAGCAGGTCCTGTGCACGGTGGTGGTGCCTCTATAGGAGGAAGGAAACAAACAAAAATAGGTAGCAAACTAAACAAAAACTACTAACTCCAAAAGAATACAAAAAGGACAAACACAAACCAAAATACACAACTACCAAAAGCTAAACCCACAAACATAACAATTAACCCTACAAAAGATTCAAGGAAACAAAGGAACAAACACAAACCAAACACCCAAACCAAACCCACAAGCAAAACCAATTAACCATGCAAAACTATGTAAAAAGAAAAGAACACAAACAATTCAAGCACAAAACACAATTATCAAAAGAATAAACTCTAAAGAAATACAACTAAACATAGAAACATAGAGAAACATTGAAACATAGAAATGACTGCAGAAGAAGACTAAATGGCCCATCCAGTCTGCTCAGCAAGCTTTCACACTTTTTTTTCTCATACTTATCTGTTACTCTGACTGCTGAGCTCAGGGCCCTTATTGGTAACTTTTTGGTTCTAATTTCCTTCCACCCCTGCCATTGATGTAGAGAGCAGTGTTGGAGCTGCATCAAAGTGAAATATCCAGCCTAATTGGTTAGGGGTAGTAACTGCTGCAATAAGCAAGCTACTCCCATGCATATTTGTTTACCCAGCCTGTGCAATTTAGTCCTTGTTGGTTGTTGTCTGAATATAAATCCTCTATTCTTCATTCCCCCTACTATTGAAGCAGAGAGCTATGCTGGATATGCATTGAAAGTGAAGTATCAGGCTTATTTGGGTTGGGGTAGTAACTACCGCAACAAGCAAGCTACTCCCACACTTGGGAATGCAAATCCTTTTTCCCACATTTCCTCTTGCCATTGAAGCATAGAACAATGTTGGAGTTGCATTAACCGTGTGTATGTTTATTAAATAAGGGTATTAATCACCAGGTAGTAGCCGTCATTCCCGCAAGCCACCCCATGCCTCTTCTCCTCATTCACATCCTCTAGACTTTATGGATCCAGTGTTTATCCCACGCCCCTTTGAAATCCTTCACAATTTTGGTCTTCACCACTTCCTCCGGAAGGGCGTTCCAGGCATCCACCACGCTTTCCATGAAGAAATACTTCCTGACATTGGTTCTTAGTCTTCCTCCCTGGAGTTTTAAATCATGACCCCTGGTTCTGCTTTTTTTTTTCCAACGGAAAAGGTTTGTCATTGACTTTGGATCATTAAAACCTTTCAAGTATCTGAAAGTCTGTATCATATCACCCCTGCTCCTCCTTTCCTCCAGGGTATACATATTTAGATCCTTCAGTCTCTCCTCATAAGTCATTCGATGAAGACCTTCTACCTTTTTGGTCAACCCTTCTCTGGACCGCCTCCATCCTGGCCCTGTCCCTTCAGAGATACGGTCTCCAGAACTGAATACAGTACTCCAGGTGAGGCCTCACCAAGGACCTGTACAAGAGGATCATCACTTCCCTTTTCTTACTCAATATTCCCCTCTCTATGCAGCCCAGCATTCTTCTGGCTTTAGCTAGCGCCTTGTCACATTGTTTCGCCGACTTCAGATCGTTAGACACTAACACCCAAGGTCTCTCTCCCGCTCTGTGCACATCAGCCCTTCACCCCCCATCGAATACATTTCTTTCAGATTTTCACATCCCATATGCATGACTCTGCGCTTGACAATAAATCTCAGCTGCCATATCTTCGACCACTCTTCCAGCTTCCTTAAATCCTGTCTCATTCTCTCCACTCCTTCTGGCGTGTCCACTCTGTTGCAGATCTTAGTATCATCCGCAAAAAGACAAACCTTACCTTCTATCCCATCCATGATGTTGCTCACAAAGATATTGAACAGGAAAAATTTGTATAAAGACACTCTTGTTTGAAAGGCATCATATCTGGTGGAAGGTACAAACAATAACCCCTTTTGAAGGAGAGATAATTCTACTAATGAAATTGAAAACTGTTGAGAAGATTAAATGCACCATTAGTTTTCAATTTATGCTGTGATCTTGTGGTCCGCCGATCTAAAGGGTACTGAGCTAGTGGACCCTGTACAATACCAGGTCTCCGACGAGTATTATACTGTTGATGAATTGGGAGGGGGCAAAAAAGCATTTGGTAAACTCTGGTTATCATTCTGAGGGAGTAAATTAAAGGATACTGACTTAGATAAATTTTGTATAAGATGGCACTGCTGTGTCCTCATCAGATGAGTCACTAGAAGAAGAATCGAAAGACTGTGTCTTCTGCGGAGGCCTGTACTTATTCATCCATGGGTACATGTACCGTTTGGTATAATTGGCCGCATCCTGATGGAATTTTTTTTTAATTTACACTTTATTAAATTTTAATTTTCATGACATAAAAATGCCAATAAACAATACGGATATCTAATTACATCAGCAATTTTCAAAGAATCATTTACTAAAGCAAAAATAACGATTGAAGATATAGTCATATTTATACATTCTCCAGTAAGAATATCTCTAATCAAATCTAACATTTATATCTTCTATCTTTCATTATAGTTATCCTTGTGCCATGAAATTTATGGAGGCCAAGATCTTAGTTGAGCATAAATTAAGCAAATTCTTTAAGAAAACGGGAAACTAGAAAATCCCAACATCTTTTCTATGTGTAAACACTATCAATTATTCCCTAGTAATATTTTGGCCTCTAAGAACAATTTAAGATCAGATGGTTCAGAGTAGGTATATTTCACATCATTCAACTTTACAATACATTTGCTTGGATAGCGTACAATCATCTGAGCTCCAATCTGTTCGGCAAGCTGTCTTAATGCCAAGAATTCTTTTCTTCTTTGCTGGCTCACTCTGGAAATATCAGTGTCTGCCGATTATAATAATGAACAGTTCGGTTTCTCATGAATAGCTTAAGGACCATATCTCTGTCAGATGGGAATACAAATTTCACTACCGTAGCACTGTTCCACGTTTTTCAACGTAAGCAGATCCGTCATGTAAAGGAGGTACTTGTTCTTGATTCACTCTCTCACACGATACATAGAGGTGGAATAGCTTCCAGGGGTACTTTTAATACCTCATGCATCGTTTAAATTGATCTTGTATTGATATACATCTAATTTGGGGAAAGTTTCTAACTCTTAGGTTCAAATATCTCATTTCATTTTCCAACCTTTCCATCTTCTTTGCATGTTCCATTTCGCCTTGTATTAAACCTCCTTGTATGTTTTGAACCTGGATCACTTTCTGTTCTAATTCCTCCATTTTAACCTTTTGTGTTTCAGTCTGCTGTTCTGATTTTACCACTCATTTATTCACATCTATTATCACATTTGTTAATGTAGATATTGATTTCTCCAAGGTCATAATATCAGTCCATACACTGTCCAGAGTTCTAACCAATGGCTTCTCAAGTTTTTCCCCAGGAATATTAATATCTGTTTCTAAACCTACAAAGTCTAACACTTCTCAGTGTGCATTGGGGGTTCCTCCCTCTTCCCTTGACATGGACGCTACTCTGAGATCCTCTTGAGTAGCCTTCCCCCCCTGGATTCAATAAAATCAAAGAAGTTGGTTCACTTACTTCAGGTGTTCTACCTTCAAGAACAATTCTTTTCTCAGGGTCCAATATCTTTTTTTCATCGTTGTTTTTCTCCACAAAGGGTGGGGGGGGGAGGGTGTTGATGGCGCTCCCGGGCTGAGAGAGATGACCGAAGCAGATGAAGCCGCATTTAGCTCCATAGCGGCATTCACAGCGCTTCTTTCCTCAGGAGCTTTGTCGGGATCTGCGCCAAAGAAACTCTCTCGTTTTAATTGAGTTGGGTTAACTGGGGAGGATGTAACAAGTGCCTCCCTCAGTTTACCTTTCCTCTTGGTATGCGGCATAGCTGGTTTCGCCACAAAGCAAAAACTTCCAAGTAAAGAAGAGAGCGTTAGACACGTGTTTTTTCTACTCCACAATCTTGGAATCCACAGTGGAGGCTTCAAGAGAGAAAGGGTAAACAATCTAACTTTAAATCAGCTAAACATCCACCATACTTGGTCTCTTTTAAGTTGCAATAAAGTTAAACAAAGCCGCGCACCTCTTTGGCAACGTGCCGGCAGCGGCTGCGCACCGCAGAAGGGCCGGTTTTGCAGGCCCCTTGCCGGCCCTTCCCCAATGAACGTCAGAAACAGGAAACATCAGCAGTAGCCCCGTCGAGGCCAGGAATTTCTCCTCACCTCCGGTATGGCCGCTGCTTTAGGTAATTTCAAGCTCCTTCTCTCCTCCACCTCCCTGATGGAATTTTTTAACCTTATTCAGTTTGAGTTCATTCCAATATTTGTCCATAGATTACTTATATAATGTCAATTGGGTAGTGAATGATTCTAATGTAGACTGTGCTTTTAAATCATCAATCAATGTCTGAACTTTGAGTTTTTAACTCTGTCACTGACTCATTAGCTGTCTCAATTATCAAAAGCATTAAATCATATGAGCATTTATTTAGTATTGCATTCCATCTGCTAATAAACTGTTCATTCTGAGTATATAGAAAAGGCTCCTTATAAATACGGAGACCACGCAGAATTCGTTTTACCTTACAATATTCATTTAGGGACGCTGAATGCAATTCTGTGCGAATAAGACTCTTCCTCAACTTAATAAAAGAAGTCCAATCTGTTACACCTACCCCAGACTCTAAATTGGAATCAAGGAGCCGGATCCCCGATAATACTGCTCCTGCTGTGTCAGTATAACTGAACATCTCAGATGCAATGTCCATATTGCCCATAGTCACAGTACCTATATAGAAAACACACAAATCAGGCAATATATAGATTAAACTGTACTTACTAATTAATACTAAGAACACACTAACCAGAGTGGGGTACAAGCACTTTATATATTCAAGACTAAATTTTCTATATCATTATCAATAAAAACACATGTATCATAAATGGAATTTTTATTACAAGCAAATTACCCAAAAATATTTATTACAAAAAATGTTTAAAATTACATATTAAATATACCTTCTATACACCATTAATTAATCATCAATGATTATATTTTGCCTAAAACATTTTATCACGTGATCTCTCTAAAAACTCATTCATACTCACTCATAACCTCATTCATAACCTACCCCATACCAACCATACTAACAATTCTCCCAACTTAATTATAAAATCCTGGGAGGAGAGATGCGCAGCCTCTGGAAACCCGGGTTCCTCAAACAGCTTTCCAGTCCTGGCGAGGATTCAGCGGAGCACACGTGGGGGTTTCCGCAGGTAAACGGGTCGCCTGAACATCCCCCTCCCGGTACACACACGGTTCCCTGACCCCACTCCGCAGCGGAGGCGACTCAGCACGCGGGAGGAAACCACCCGGAGAGTTTTGGGGGTTTTCCAGGGCACGCGTGCACTTTACAAACAGCAGGGAAAGCAGGGGCAGATCTCTGCAAGCTCCTATCCCCTGGGAAAACTGCTATAAACCATGGCCCATCCAGCCTGCCAGCAAAATGTACAAAGGCCCTAGCGACCTTGCAGCAGGGCGCGTGCTTTGAAAATCCCTCTCCACGCTTTTTCTTTTCCTTGAAGAAAGATCGAACGACATTTTGGGATGCGATTTGCATCTCCTGAATTTCCTTAGGAATTGTGACTGAGGCCTGTCCAGTGGCCTAGCAGTGCATCTAAACTTTGCGGAGGGGGCGCACTGCGGACTGTAACTGCTCTGCAGTTTGCTGACTGCCTGCAACGATCTGAGCAATCATCCCTGCATGGAAATCCCAGCGCTACACCTATGGTTGGTGCTTTCGGGCCTTCTTATTGATATAAGAGGTGGCTTCCTGTCTATAGGAGCCGAGCGGAGAGCTGGTGACCCCTAACAGTGCGAGTGAGCCTGTCTGGGAGATGCCCTTCTGGGGTGAGAGTGGGACGGGTGGTACGCTGGGCTGCGTTTCTGCGCGGTGACGCCCTCTCGTGCTTTTAAGGACCCCGCGTGCAGAATAACAGCCCCGGCATTGCTTGGCTGCTCCGCGGGAGGACTCGCCGAGGCAAACGGAATGTTCTGGGCGCCGTTTACCCTGCCGTCGCCAGGGAGATAGGAGAACAGGAGGAGAGCCCAGGGGCGGCCATGAGGTCACAGTGACTGGAGGGCTCCGCTCAGCCTCGGGCAGAGAGAGAGAAAGCAGGGCTCAGGCAGGTAAGGAGGAGGCAGCAGGGAGATAGGAGAACAGGAGGAGAGCCCGGGGGCGGCCGTGAGGTCACAGTGACTGGAGGGCTCCGCTCAGCCTCGGGCAGAGAGAGAGAGAGCAGGGCTCGGGCAGGTAAGGAGGAGGCAGCAGGGAGATAGGAGAACAGGAGGGGAGCCCGGGGGCGGCCGTGACGTCACAGTGACTGGAGGGCTCCGCTCAGCCTCGGGCAGAGAGAGAGAGAGCAGGGCTCGGGCAGGTAAGGAGGAGGCAGCAGGGAGATAGGAGAACAGGAGGGGAGCCCAGGGGCGGCCGTGAGGTCACAGTGACTGGAGGGCTCCGCTCAGCCTCGGGCAGAGAGAGAGAGAGCAGGGCTCGGGCAGGTAAGGAGGAGGCAGCAGGGAGATAGGAGAACAGGAGGGGAGCCCGGGGGCGGCCGTGACATCACAGTGACTGGAGGGCTCCGCTCAGCCTCGTGCAGAGAGAGAGAGAAGGAGAGAGCAGGGCTCGGGCAGGTAAGGAGGAGGCAGCAGGGAGATAGGAGAACAGGAGGGGAGCCCGGGGGCGGCCGTGACGTCACAGTGACTGGAGGGCTCCGCTCAGCCTCGTGCAGAGAGAGAGAGAAGGAGAGAGCAGGGCTCGGGCAGGTAAGGAGGAGGCAGTAGGGAGATAGGAGAACAGGATGGGAGCCCAGGGGCGGCCGTGAGGTCACAGTGACTGGAGGGCTCCGCTCAGCCTCGGGCAGAGAGAGAGAGAAGGAGAGAGCAGGGCTCAGGCAGGTAAGGAGGAGGCAGCAGGGAGATAGGAGAACAGGAGGGGAGCCCGGGGGCGGCCGTGACGTCACAGTGACTGGAGGGCTCCGCTCAGCCTCGTGCAGAGAGAGAGAGAAGGAGAGAGCAGGGCTCAGGCAGGTAAGGAGGAGGCAGCAGGGAGATAGGAGAACAGGAGGGGAGCCCGGGGGCGGCCGTGAGGTCACAGTGACTGGAGGGCTCCGCTCAGCCTCGTGCAGAGAGAGAGAGAGCAGGGCTCGGGCAGGTAAGGAGGAGGCAGCAGGGAGATAGGAGAACAGGAGGGGAGCCCGGGGGCGGCCGTGACGTCACAGTGACTGGAGGGCTCCGCTCAGCCTCGGGCAGAGAGAGAGAGAGCACAGAGCAGGGCTCGGGCAGGTAAGGAGGAGGCAGCAGGGAGATAGGAGAACAGGAGGGGAGCCCGGGGGCGGCCGTGACGTCACAGTGACTGGAGGGCTTCGCTCAGCCTCGTGCAGAGAGAGAGAGAAGGAGAGAGCAGGGCTCGGGCAGGTAAGGAGGAGGCAGTAGGGAGATAGGAGAACAGGAGGGGAGCCCAGGGGCGGCCGTGACGTCACAGTGACTGGAGGGCTCCGCTCAGCCTCGGGCAGAGAGAGAGAGAGAGCAGGGCTCGGGCAGGTAAGGAGGAGGCAGCAGGGCTCAGCCAGACGGCTCATAAAATCTGAGCGGCTTCTTTCTTTGCTCTGTGCACGGGGGGGGGGGGGGCACCTCCAGGACAGTAAGGGCCCCTCTTGATCACGTGAGAGGCTCTTGGGTTGCCCCTGGAGTGGGGAGAGGGGTGAGTGAAATCTTTATGGTGAGGAGGGGGTAGAAATCTCCCCCTCTTTTTATTTTACCGACCCTTTCCCTGTGAGCCAGTTAACGGGGGAGGGGCGGGGGTTCCTGGCATTGGGCCTGGCCTGAGGCAGGGGTCACATTTTAGTGGTTAATGAGGCCATGGTAAATAGTGGGGTCTGCTTTAGTGAGAACTAATTTGCATACTATGCTGTGATCTCTCGTTAACATCTGGCTGCGTGCTAATTTCAGCGCGCGTGGGTTAACGTGTTTAGAGACTGCGTGAGCGTGCACGTCCAGGGTCGTTATTTTTAGCGCCGGTCATGCACGTTCAGCGTTTTAGCATCGGCCCCCGAGAGTGTTAAGGACGCAGATTCATCCGTCACAGCTTTCTCTTTACAACTTCCCTCCCAGTTTGTTTTTTTTTGCCTCACTCTTTCCGGTGTTTTTTTTTTTTTGTCCAGCTCTGACGCAGGAGCCGCTGCTCTGGACCGCACAGCACGATGGCTCAGAAGAAAAAGCCAAACGAGCCCAAAACCGCTAGCAAAAGCAGCCAGAAGCTGGCCACGGCCGGCACGGGCAAGAACGGGAACGGGCAGAAGGTCACGGAGGTGGAGCGGGAGCTGGCGCTGCAGGGCGAGTACCAGACGCTGAGCGAGCACCTGGTCATGCTGCGCACGCGGGTCAGGAACTTCGAGCGGGACAACGACTTCCTGGACCAGGAGGCCAAGAGGATCCAGGAGGAGAACAAGGTGTTCGCCACCTACATGGCCAAGCGGGCGCAGAAGATGGACGCCTCCATCATCCGGCTGAGCGACTACAACCAGCAGATGCTGCAGGGGATCCAGGGCGAGAGGGCGGAGGTGCTGGCCCACTTCAAGGAGAAGGAGAGCGAGCTGAGGAGCCAGCTCCTGGAGAGGCAGATGCGCTTCTCAGCCACGTGCAAGGAGGTGGAGGAGCTGCAGCCCTTCAGGGAGCTGCAGGCCGAGCAGAACAGCAGGATCAAGGAGCTGGAGCTGGAGGTGCTCTCCATGTGGGTCATGCACGCAGACAACGTCCAGCGGGTCAAGAGCAGGTTCATGCAGGACAAGTCCACGTCCGAGAAGGAGTCCCGCCACAAGATCCAGCTCCTGATCAGGAGGGCGGCCCGGGCCGCCAGCTGCTCCCTGGCCCAGCGCATCGTGCAGGTGCGGAAGGAGAACTGCCAGCTGAGGTGCGAGATCCTGAAGCTCATCCGCCAGGCGCAGATCCTGAAGCTGCACCGCTCGCGCCTGCGGGAGCAGAACCTGGTGCTGAGGGAGGAGCTGGACTACGACCGGGAGCTGGTGCGCATCCTGCGGGTGCGCCACCGGCCGCCCGGCGAGCGGGACGGGGAGGAAGGCGAGCAGGAGCGCAGGCCGGACCTGTCCCAGATCTGGCAGTACCTCTACCAGTTCCGGGCCGAGGAAGCGGAAATGAAAGCAGGGGAAGCTCCTTCCTACAAGCACTACGAGAAGCTCGCCGGCTTCCTGCAGGCCTTGATCTCTGACTTTTCCTTGCTCGGAGACCCCCCGGCCAAGTCCTCCCTCTCGATCTGCCACAGCAACCGGACGCAGCCTAAGACCGACCAGGAGCCCAGCAGCTCAACCCTGACGATGGCCATGAGCACCAGCAGGACTGAGCCCTGAGCACCAGGGACGTCCATTTCTGCAGCTTTTACGGCTCGAGAGGACTTGGGAAATCTCGTTCTAATATTAATGCAATTAAACGTTCATCACTGTGGGGGGGAGCAGCCTCCCGTTTAGAGTGCAAAACCCGCCTTTTCCCCTCCGGCTCTGCCTTCTTGTGCCTGGCCCTGGCCCTGTGCTTGATTCAGCTGTTCAGACATCGCTGCTTCACTTAAAGGTATTAGTGCTTTATTGCAAACATTTATTCCCTCTAAAGCTTGGTATTAAAGGTGAGAGGAGAACTGCTTTCTCCAGTGCATTTCTTTCCCTCCAACCTGAGGTCTGAGTGCTTGAGGGAGTGGGAGCCTGTCCTGATTCGCTCCAGCGTTGGGAGGTCCTGAAAGGATAAACACAGTTTTACAAAATGTCAGAATCAGGAGGCTAAGAAAAGGAAAATCCCTTTGTAATCCCAGCAGCCTTCGCAGGTCACAGACATTGACTTCTAAGTGAAGGAGAGAAATTGTTTGCTCTGACCTAGGAAGCAGGAAAAATCCATGCTTGCAAGTTCTAATCCCAGCTCTGTCACTGACTCTCTCTGATCCTGGGTGAGTCACTTTATCCCCCTGTGCCTCAGTTCTAATCCCAGCTCTGTCACTGACTCTCTCTGATCCTGGGTGAGTCACTTTATGCCCCTGTGCCTCACTTCTAATCCCAGCTCTGTCACTGACTCTCTGTGTGACCCTGGGTGAGTCACTTTATCTCCCTGTGCCTCACTTCTAATCTCAGCTCTGTCACTGCCTCTCTGTGTGACCCTGGGTGAGTCACTTTATCTCTCTGTGTCTCAGTTCTAATCCCAGCTCTGTCACTGCCTCTCTGTAGGATCCTGGGTGACTCACTTTATCTCCTTGTGTCTGGGTTCTAATCCCAGCTGTAGAACTGGCACAGAGAGAGAGAACCTGACTCAAGCACGGTCACACAGAGTCAGTGATGGAGGTGGGATTAGTCTCTCTGTATTAAGGTGAACAATTTCTCTGTCTTCCTCCACCTCAGTTCTCCTGACTCTGTCAGTATTCATGTGACCTTCAGGAAGATCTCAGGGCCAACATATCTGACCCTTTCACTGTAGTCCCTTAGGAGACAGGTTTTTCAGGGTTTTGTGCATGGAGGGAGAGAGAGAGTGTGTGTGGGGGGGGGGGGAGAGAGAGTGTGTGGGGGGGGGAAGAGACCCATGTTTTGATCCCTTCTAGTCGGACATGCTGTACTTTTACTCTGCCATAGAAAAATCAGTCCACACACCACTCAGATGGGTTACAAATCAGAGGATCACAAACATGAAACAAAAGCACAATCTATGTACACTCTGACCAGAAGCGAGAGGCAGGAAATCCTCAACACGTCATGGAAAAGAAATGGAAACTACTCATGGCTGGTAGAGTCCTCCTCACTTTCTTCTCACGTCCCCATCATCCTCCCAAGCTGCCGTAACAACTCCTAAGGCATTGAGAGCAGTCACCTGCAGAATCGGTGGGACACTCGCCGGCCAGATCCTTGATGCAAGGTGAGCGATGGCTGGACTATCAAGATTTTCAGGTTCCAGTCTGAAGCATCACCAAGATTTCACAGCCTGATGCTACACTACAGAACAAATTCTGTATTCAGGCTGCCAAACTGCCCCGTAAAGTCAGCAACATCTTCCCCTCCGAGGAAAGAGAGATTTAAGCAATCTTCCCTTCTCCTAGGGGTTCCAGGTTCACAGTGTGAGTGTGATAAAACACAAGGCCAGTAAGCCCCGGGCATCTCCCTGCTGAAGTCCGCTACCCCAAGACCCAAGAGCGGCATCTTGCAGGCACCTTCATGACAAGACCCTCTCCCCGGAGCTCAACATGGCCGCCTCGCAGGCTTGAGTCAGTGCAGATTCCAGGACTGGAAGTGGAAGACTCTGGGGCCGATGCAACAAGACGCGCATAGAATCGGGCGCTCGCATTGAGCTTCCGTGTTGCTAACGCGCATGCAAATGAGGGACTGCGTAAAAAAGGACGCGCTAGAGGAGAGTTTTGCATCCTAGAGCTCAAATGCATTGGGAATCCACATTTGCAACGGGTGCTCAAAGTGTGTCCCGTTTTAACCCGCTTCTGGAAGGTTTTATTAAGGTCCCTGGACACCCATAGCTACTCACCCTTTGCTATTATGCTGTACATGGTGCATCCAGAATTTCTTTTTTTTTTTTTTTTTAAATCCAGCCCATATACTTTTAGTTTTAGACACTGCAAGCTCTAAATATAAATTTCACAATGGTACTAAGTAGGAGAAACCACCGAGGAACGTATTTTTTAATTTATCATGAGTCCTTGACTCGCGGATTGCCTTAATGCCACCTCTGGGGCTGGAGTTGAATTTGCCACATTAAAAAGTGTGCATTGGGCGCCCAGCGAGTTTTTGTGTTCTGGGGTGGGGGGGGGGGGTGTGAGGGGTAATTGCTAATAGCCTCATCTACATGGACTTTACATGTGATGAGCACTGGCGACTACGCATTTCTTTGGGCGCACCTTTTGGTCATGCTAGTCTCCTTATTGCATCGAGTGCTTTTCTAGCACATCCAAAACACACATTCTGCCATGCTGTTGAAGTCCTGAGTGCGGCTGTCTTGGCAACTTCCAAGTTCCTTACCTGCCTCACATCGAGGGCAGGGACTTTTTTAGTTGTTACCTGTCCTACCTCACAAGAAGTTCCCAATTTACTGCCTCGAGGCACTCAGGGGTTTCGTTGCACGGGCTGGCTTGTTATAGAAAACACTCACAGCCTTTATATTACTCAATAATCTTTATTATAGAAAGCAAAGAAAGCCAGAAAAAGAATACAAGAAAGATACAAGTTTCTTGGGAGTGGCTTGGAGCATCTAACCATGACGTACTGCCAATGCCTGCTCAGTTATTACAAGATACATCATTGTCTTATATACAGGTATGGCTGACATTTCAGAGAATGCTACCCTGGAGGTTCTGGATTTAAGCTTTCTACCTAAGAGCCTAAATTTGGCTTCCAGAACCTCCCTCCCACATTTTCCTATGTTGTTGGTGCCCACATGTACCACAACAGCCGGCTCCTCCCCAGCACTGTCTAAAATCCTATCTAGGTGACGCGTGAGGTCCGCCACCTTCGCACCAGGTAGGCATGTTACCAGGCGATCCTCACGCCCACCAGCCACCCAGCTATCTACATTCCTAATAATCGAATCACCAACTATGACGGCCGACCTAACCCTTCCCTCCTGGGCAGTAGGCCTTGGGGAGATATCCTCAGTGCGAAAGGACAATGCATCACCTGGAGAGCAGGTCCTTGCTACAGGATCCTTTCCTGCTGCACCTGGTTGGTGCTCTCCCATCATGAGACCCTCTTCCTCCAAGGCAGCACCAGGGCTGCCAGTCTGAAGTTGGGACTTGACTACTATGTCCCTGAAGGTCTCATCTATATACCTCTCTGTCTGCCTCAGCTCCTCCAGGTCTGCCACTCTAGCCTCCAGAGATCGGACTCGTTCTCTGAGAGCCAGGAGCTCTTTGCATCGCATGCACATGTACAACTTCTCACCGGTGGGTAAAAAATCATACATGTGACACTTGATGCAAAAGACTGGGAAGCCCCCCTCTTGCTGCTGGACTGCTGTCTTCATCTCAATTTTGATCAGTTCCTAGTTAAGTTTTAGGTTGCTAAGGGAGTAGGAATGTGTCTAACGTCCTTTAAATGTATTAGTGAATTCACTATGTGTCTGGTAATGGCCTACCGGGGTCCGATCAAATTCTCAATAAAGTTTTTGTTGATTTTTTTTTTTTGTGAAAGTGGCACCTGCCTATAAATTAAGGGATGAGCTAGGGGTGGATGGGCGAGGGGTGGGAGGGTTGGGAAATACAAACAGTCTAACTTCAGTTAGTCAGCCAGTGTGACTCACTGCTCTCTTGATTAACAAATGTTGGTCCCTATTCAAACCCAATCACACTACCTCAACACCTTTCCAAGGTGAGTAACTGAGCTGAACTACTCAACTTTTTTACTTAGGTATACACTGCTCCTAGCTTATTTCTAGCTTCTGGCTACTTTTTGTGGGGGGGGGGGTTTGTGGGGGTTTTTTTTCCAATACAAACACTCAGTTTGTATTAAATACAAACACTCAGTTCTGCAAACTTTTAAAAATAAACACACTACCTCTGCGTACTAGCTACCTTATTGACTGACTATTTAAAAATACAAACAGTCTAACTTGTTTATTCACTGCCTGACTATTAAAGGCAAAAACACACAAACACACTAAATAATATTCCCTAATAGTTAACTTTGCCCCAATACTTTTAAAAAAGATAATGTCCCAAGCAAAAACTTACTGATTCCTTTCAGCCACCAGCAAGGTGATCCTCTCCTCTCAGTGTTCCATCATAGCTATAACTCTATTATTATTAATCTTATAATGTTTCCACTTTATTATAAGGTAATTTGCAATAGTCTAAACCACAAACAATTCAGGTACTCAGACATTACATAGAAACATATATTTCACTGAACTGACACATAAATTCATTCATTCACAAAAGACAAACAACAATTAACATATATTTGAGCTAAAAAATTAGACCAAAAAGTGTTTGGGAAATATTTGGATCAATCCAGGATAAAACAGGAGTCAGATTTAAAATAAATCTGTTTAAAAATAAAAATGTGGAAAGCTTCACATGTTTCATGGCAGGAAGGCTGTCAATCTGGAAAATATAAAATCTGGCATACAACAAAATTAAGGTAATGATTAAAGTGAAATTTTAAACGACTTTCTTATTTCTATTGTTATGCCTCTAGGAGGCGCTACCACTAGTACTCAGCTTTAGATTATTGTTAGTGCGTTAAGTGTACCGGCGTGATGACCAAATCTGTGAATGCTTCGTCACTGTAAATGAAATGAAACATTATTGCTAAATCAAGGCTATTATTATTCTTAATATCTTTAAATTCTTCACAAATCTGTTTCTAAACTTAAAGTTTTCTCCTCTGTTTGTTTTCTTTTGAGAAATGCTTTTCTGCATTCCTACACTAGCCCCCCCTGCATTCACCCCCCTCTCTCCGCTGCTAATCATCTCTGTTGTTAACCCTTAATTGCCTTGTCCTTTCAAGTTTTAAACTTTACCAACACAGTTAACTCTATACAGGCAAACCAACTAGTATCACTTCTGAATAAGCTTTCTTTAAGTCTACTGGACAAGTGGCCAAAGAAAATCTTTTACTTGCTCTTTGCTCTCGTAAGGGGGAGGGGAGAAACTCTGGGAATAAAAAAAACTGCCTGATCCTTAGTAATGCTTGTAACTTTCAATTCACAAGCTAATGCTTTAAACTTCACGTGGAAACAAATGCTAGGGGTGGGGAATCCTGTACCTTATAACATAATAAATTTAAACGTAGAATACTTTAGAAAAAAACAAATGACCAACATTAAGCTACTACGTAACAGTCAATAATGAAACAAAAATTCAGCAAAAAGCAAATGAAAATAAAGGACAGATTACACATGCATCTAAGGTAAGTACCACAATAACCTAAAATTAATCAAAGCAAATTGTTGCAGAATTGGGTCATAAATAAAAGCTTTACATTTGCCTCATGCTTTAACTCTAAAGCAAACTGCCTTCTCTGGGCTCTAGTTTTTTTTCCTGCTGCTGAGATAAGTGAATTCCTAAGGGTTGGGTATGGGATTGCATAACAGCTCCTGCAGCTATGAAAAAAAATAAACCTCTCCTCTCACTAATTACTAATTACTTGTGCAACCGGTGGAGGCGTTTGTGCCACTGCCGGGATGGGGGCAGCTCTCTTTGAACAAAACTGTCTCATTTTAATAGAAATAGAAAAAGAAAATACACAAAAGATAACTCATTAAACTAATAAGTAGAGCGCATGAATTAATTTATTTTTATTTTATTTAAAAGTGTTTGTATACCGTCTTTACAAACAGTGTTTAATCAAAACGGTTTACATAACTAAATAAAAAACAAATGTAAATAAAGATTTAAATTTAAAAGAACATAAAGATTATCAAATTATAAAAGCTCAAAATTACAAAAATATATAATAAAAATAAAAATCTAAAACAATGAATAGTTTACATAATAATTAATAATTAATTAATTAATAAAAAATAATAATAATAATTAATAATAATAAGATAAAATATCAAAACAAAACTGAAACTTACCCCAGTGATGGTAAATGCCATTTTATCATCCTGTGAGCGAGTTCAGCAGCCGCCATACATCCGAAGTCACATGCACCAATATGTTGAAGTCCCAAGGGTGGCTGTCTCAGTGACTTCCAAGTTCCTTACCTGCCTCACCTCCAGGGCAGGGACGTTTTTAGTTGTTACCTTTCTTACCTCACAAGAAGTTCCCAATTTACTGCCTGAGGCTCGTGGTACTCAGGGTTTCCCTGTGTGGGCTGGCATGTTATAGAAAAACACTCACAGCCTTTACATTACTCAATAATCTTTATTATAGAAAGCAAAGAAAGCCAGAAAAAGAATACAAGAAAGATACAAGTTTCTTGGGAGTGGCTTGGAGCGTCTAACTGTGACATACTGCCAGTGCCTGCTCAGTTATTACAAGATACATCATTGTCTTATATACAGGTATGGCTGACAGCGTTTTTTTCTTTTTTTTCCTCTTTTGATTTGGGATGGCTCCCTTATTTGGAGTGGAACCTTTACCTAAACTAATGATGTCAAAAGTACCATTATCTTGGTAGACGCCCTTCTTTCCCCATTCAGTAAGTAGGCCTTTAGCTGGAGACAGTTCTCTACACAAACTGCTCCTGTTTCTCATCCAAGGTCTGTTTTGCCTGCTCATAAAAGCAAAATACATTCCCTTCTCTTGTGCAAAACTGTTCCATTAATTTCATTATTTAATTATTTCATCCAGGTTATCTTCAATGCGAAAAGGCCGGGTGCAATTTATTGCATCAGCCCCTCTGAACTGCTCCATGGTGAGACCGCACCTTGAATACTGTGTACAATTCTGGTCACCGCATCTCAAAAAAGATATAATTGTGATGGAAAAGGTACAGAGAAGGGCAACCAAAATGATAAGGGGAATGGAACAACTCCTCTATGAGGAAAGACTAAAGAGGTTAGGGCTGTTCAGCTTGGAGAAGAGACGGCTGAGGGGGGGGATATGATGGAGGTGTTTAAAATCATGAGAGGACTAGCACGGGTAGATGTGAATCGGTTATTTTTCTCTTTCGGATAGTAGAAAGACTAGGGTGCACTCCATGAAGTTAGCATGGGGCACATTTAAAATATATCAGAGATAATAATTTTTCAATTAACACACAATTAAGCTCTGGAATTCTTTGTCAGAGGATGTAGTTAAGGCATTGAGTATAGCTGGGTTTAAAATAGATTTTGATTAACTTCCTGGAGAAGAAGTCCATAAACCAGTATTAATCAAGTTGACTTAGGCAATAACCTGGGACCTCCAGGGACTCCTTCCACAGATTGGCTGCCAGCAAACCTCTCAGCTGACTGCAAAATCCCCACTGTTGCTCCTTGTGACCTCAGGCAAGTCACTTTACCCGCCATTGCCTCAGGTACAAACTTAGATTGTGAGCCCTCTGGGGACAGGGAAATACCTGAAGTACCTGAATATAATTCACTTTGAAATGTCAAAAGCAGAATATAAGTTTAAAAAATAATACTATATGCATCTTGGGGTTGTATTATTGTCATGCTGCTACCAGATGGCAGCTCCTGTGTCTCCAGGTCAGACACCATCTTCCTTCTCCACCTGTTGGGTCTCTGCCTCCTCCACACCTTGATCCTCCTCCTCCTCCTCTGCATGCCCTGGCTCCTCACGCTGCTCCTGCTGGTAGCGTCACTCATATAGTAACATACTCTAGTAATAGCAGCAGACAAACATAGAAACAAGATGGCAGAGAGAGACTGAAATGCCCATCTAGTCTGCCTGACGCTCCATGAGCCCTTTCAGACTGGTGAACCCTGCAATCCAATGCCAGAAGGACAAGGTCAGCCATGAGCAGGCAGAGGGGGTAAAGTCCAAAGAACAGGCAGGAGGCAGGGCAGACAGCAGGCAGGGCAAGCGCCAGCAGCAGGCAGAGCAACATTCAGTGACCAAGCAATCGTCAGAACAAGCAGCCCGCCAGGCTCGATGACTCCAGCCACGCGGGGATCACCTAACAGAGGAGCCAATGGAATACGACCCGCGGCAAAACAGGCGCTAGTTATGAGCGCAGGTTTGATCACCGCGCGTGGCTGAAGCTGCCGCTTCCACGGGATGTGAAAAATATAAATTATGCAAAAGATTTGCGCACAGAAATCTGCACACATACGGGAAAAATGCGCCTACCTAAGCACGGTAAGGGCCTATGGAATAAGCGGCCGCATCCGCGCTCAAAACCCGCGCCAATAATCCGTGCATGAAAGCGAGCGAGCGGGTTTTCCTATTGTAACAGGGTAACAAACAGCAGGCACAAACAGAAGACCTCAGGCACTGGTCCGAGAAGGAAAAGAGTTTTAGTTGCTGGCAATTAGATGCAGCTGAAATGGTTTTCAGTAAAACTGCACCCCCTCCCTGGCAGGGAGAAACTTTTTATACATTTCACATTTCTTATCTCTTGCACATGCCTGCTACACATTGCTGAGGCAGCACATCCCAACTGAGGGGCTGCGTGACCCCCTCCTTCCTCTTCCAGCGTGGAACTTTCCCGATGTTTCTCCGTTGTTCTGGCTTCAGGTCATGTGACTACTGATGCGTCATTCGCAGGAGAGGCTGCCGGGCTCTGCAGTCCTGTGGAAGGAATTGCAACACTAATACTGCCTTATACATAATGCGTCCTTTGTTCTGGTCAGTTCTATATACTCAGCAAGGTCACTAGTTTGGCAGGCATAAGTGAAATCTGTCAGCATTACTAAAAGACAATAAGAACAGAGTGTGAAAGCTTGCTAGCAATTTGGCTAATATGCAGTTTCTCTATCCTATTCATAAGCTTTATTGCAGGCAGCAGACGTTTTGTGAAGCGGGTGATTCTGGTACATGGAGTCCTGGCGTTAGAAGTTGCTGAGGTGTGTATTTCACTGTAAAGGTGTCATTGTCATTGCGGATGATGTCAAAATCTATGTCTCCTCCTTCACCAGGGCTCAGGACATGCAGGTGGGGGGAAGACTTATGTGGGCTCTGCAGGACTGGGACTGGCTCTGACCTGGGATCTGTGAGTGTCAGAAGTGCTGCGGGGGATGGGGAGATATTAACTGCTGAGCTGCCAGGGCTCAGGACATGCAGGGGGTGCAGGGACTTATGTGGGCTCTGCAGGCCTGGGACTGGCACTGACCTGGACTCTGTTAGGGCCTGGAGAAGCGAGGCAGGGGATAGAAAGGCAGGATCACTTCGGGAGAAACAGGTGCCTGTGCTGAGGGGTTGCAGAGCAGGGAAGGGATCTAAGCCCCTGGTGGAGGAAGAATCACGAACTGAAAGGTGAGCTGAGCCCATCAATGAAGGGAAACCTAACCTGCTGATGAGGGGTGGGAGTCAGTGGAGGGATGGATGAACCGAGCCTGCAGAGGATGGCAACTGGCTAAGCGGGGGTGAGGATGGGCCTGCTAGGGGTGGAGAGACAGGGAAAGGGGAGCACAGCAGATCAGGGGACGTATGGGGGAAGCTGGAAGAGGCGTATTAAACCCCCCTCCCTCCAAACGTAAAATTCGAAGTATGCCTATGCAGGAGGAGGGAGCATTAAGAGCGAAGAGGGTGTGAGGAAGGGAGGGACGAAAGAGGAAAAGATGAGGGGAGGAAGGGGAGGAAGGGGAGAATGAGAGAAGAGGGGGTGGGGAGAGAGCGGTGGTGACAGGTGAGAGTGGGGGGAAGAGATCGTGGTGTGGATGGACTGCCGGGGAGTGGGAATGGAGCTGGAGGGGGTGACTGGTGGGGATGAGCTGGAGTGGAGGAGGAGAGTGACCTGTGGGACTCTGAGTGCTCCCCCAGCTTTTGTTTTGTCCACATTACCTGCTCACACACTCACCACCCACTGGGTTTGTTTGTTTTAATTGCTGGAGGGCGCTGTAATTTGTTTTGTGTTCGGCACCCCCCATCATTTTCAAAAGTTGGCTGTTATGGGCCTAACTGCCGTGCTGTGCGGGCTACTCTGGTGCTTCCTCACTTTGCCCTGTGTCTATCCCCTCGGGATTCAGTAATACCGTTACTGGTTTTGCCTCCAGCACGTCCACCTCAAGGGCATTCCAGTCCTCTACCACCAAAGAAGAAGCGGAGAATTCAGGGAGGCCATTCCTCTAAAAGATTTTATTTACTTTGGGATTAACATGCATAAATTTGATTAAGATGAGCAAGGATTAAGTTTTCTGGATGAGCTGTGCCATTGCTCTGTTGGTCGCGGAGATTCAGAGTCTGTTGACTGACCTCTGCGTAGGCGTCATCGTCTTCTACAAACCTATGGAAGAGAAACCATGGACAGAACTTAGCAGGAGAATATTCGAGAGCCTAAACATGTCAAGGTCCATGTTCAAACGCATTTAGCCAGGTAAGTAAGAAGTTATCCAGCTAAAGAAAAATGTGAGCACTTATGCGGTTAAATTCTAGCCAGGAAACTATTTATCCAGCTAGAGTTTGGCCAGATAAGTGACAGGCTGTGCAGAGGCATCCTGGGGAGGAGCTGAATTGGCTAACGCCGGTCATCCCATTGAGCAGATAACCTTATCTGGCTAACGCCGGTCATCCCACTGAGGAGATAAACTTCTCTGGCTAATGCCGGTCATCCCATTGAGCAGATACATTTATCTGGCTAATGCCGGTCATCCTATTGAGCGGATACATTTATCTGGCTAATGCCGGTCATCCCGTTGAGGAGATAAACTTATCTGGCTAAGGCCGGTCATCCCGTTGAGCAGATAAACTTATCTGGTTAACGCTGTTCATCCCGTCAAGCAGATAAACTTATCTGGCTAACACTGGTCATCCCACTGAGCGGATAAATTTATCTGGCTAACGCCGGTCGTCCCATTGAGGAGATAAACTTATCTGGCTAATGCCAGTCATCCCGTTGAGGAGATAACCTTATCTGGCTAACGCCGGTCAACCTGCTGAGCAGATAACCTTATCTGGCTAACGCCGGTCATCCCATTGAGCAGATAAACTTATCTGGCTAAGGCCGGTCATCTGGTTGAACAGATAACCTAAACTGGCTAACTTTGAGAGAGCTGGATATATCCAGTGGCACAGCTGCACTGCTGAATCTGCAGCACTCCTTAGCCCGATAAATTGCACAGCGGCAGAATACGGATCCTGAGCTGAGCTGAAGGATTTTTCCACTTCTGAGGTTTTAGCATTTTAATTGTCCTGTTATATATTATTCTCTTTTTGCCTCCCGTTTTTGCAGGCTGAAGATTCTTACACTTGGAACGTTACTAACGGAGCTCACCGATGCCTGATTTTTATTTTTTTTTTAGCAGTTTAATCTGTTTTGTCTTTCTGCTTGGGACCCATGCAATACTTGCCCGCTCTTCTTGAAGAGAGAAGGATTTCGCGGCTGCATTCCTTCCAGCTCCGGGTGGACAGGGAGCGGGTGACGGGTCCTCTGCGTGTTTGTGCAATATGTGTTATGAGCTCTTTCCGTTCTTGGAAGGTTCTGCTCTCACCCACCTCTTCCCTCTCTGTAATTGTATCGGGGAACATAGGGGGAAGAGGAGAGTGGAGAGTGGCCATCCTGCTTTCTGCTACACATGGCAGTGTCAGAAATCATTTTGTAGGTGCCCAACGTACATAACTTGCGGGCAGAGTGGGTGGAAGAGCACAGGCAGGGACCCGCCTAGCAGGAAAGGTTCATTTGCGCCTTTACGGGATTTCTGTCACTGTCCGGTACTGGAATTCACTTTCTGCTTCCTCGCTCACCTTTTCCCTCCTGCATCTTTCCGTCTCTCTCTCTCTCTCTCTCTTCCCCGCTGCAGCATCTTTTACCTTCTCTGCTCTGCCCGCTCTCCTCCCTCTTCTGCACAGAGCCGCAGATTCTCCTCACTATAGTGCTGCCGCCAGTCCCCCCTATCCAGTCCCTTCCCCCTGCTGCCCTCTCCCAACCCTCCCCTCCATTGCTTTCTCTCTCCACTTTCTCCCCTTCCCTCCTCCTCTGCTTTCCCTCATTGTTCTCCCCTCCCCTCCTCTCTCCCATCCCTTCCTTCATTGCTTTCTCTCTCCATTTTCTCCTCTTCCCTCCTCCTCTGCTCTCCTTCATTGTTCTCCCTCCCCTCCCCTCCTCTGCTGCCCTCTCCCATCCCCTTCCTCCATTGCTTTCTCCCCTTCCCTCCTCCTTCACTTTCCTTCATTGTTCTCCCCTCCCCTCCTCTGCTGCTCTCTCCCGTCCCTCCCTCCATTGCTTTCTCCCCTTCCCTCCTCCTTCAATTTCCTTCATTGTTCTCCCTTCCCCTCCTCTCCTCTGCTGCTCTCTCCCCTCCCTCCATTGCTTTCTCCCCATTCCTCCTCCTCTGCTTTCCCTCATTGTTCTCCTCTCCCCTCCCCTCCTGCTCTCCCGTCCCTCCCTCCATTGCTTTCTCCCCTTCCCTCCTCCTTCACTTTCCTTCATTGTTCTCCCCTCCTCTCCTCTGCTGCTCTCCCCCTCCCTCCATTGCTTTCTCTCCTTCCCTCCTCTGCTGCTCTCTCCCATCCCTCCCTCCATTGCTTTCTCCCCTTCCCTCCTCCTCCACTTTCCTTTATTGTTCTCCTCTCCCCTCCATCTATTCCTTTCTCTCTCCTCTTTCTCCCCTTCCCTCTTCCTTCACTTTCCTTCATTGTTCTCCCCTCCCTTCCTCTGCTGCTCTCTCCCACCCCTCCCTCCAATGCTTTCCTCCTCCGCTTTCCTTTATTGTTCTCCCATCCCCTCCTCTGCTGTCTCCCCTCCATCTATTCCTTTCTCTCTCCTCTTTCTCCCCTTCCCTCCTCCTTCACTTTACTTTATTGTTCTCCTCTCCCCTCCATCTATTCCTTTCTCTCTCCTCTTTCTCCCCTTCCCTCCTCCTTCACTTTCCTTATTTGTTCTCCCCTCCCATCCTCTGCTGCTCTCTCCCATCCCTCCCTCCATTGCTTTCCTCCTCCGCTTTCCTTTATTGTTCTCCTCTCCCCTCCTATCCCTCTCTCCATTGCTTTTTTGCTCTGCTTTTTCCCCCTTTCCTCTTCCTCCTCTTCCTCCCCTTCATTGCTGTGCCCTCCGTTTTTCCTTTGTTCCTCTCCCCTACCCTTCCTGCTCTTTCCTCCCTTGCATTAATGTGAATCTTGTGCTGGTGGCACGGACATAGAGTCTACAGGGGAGGAAATGCAGGGACCTCGCCCCACTTTCTTCACCCCTTTCATGCCCGAGGCTGAATGATTTTAGAGCGAGCGCAGTAACCAGGGAGTTGTGGGAGCAGAAACGGGCCGATTCAGTAAAGTCCGCGGGAGAGCGGGCGAACGCCCCGGCCACTCGCCTGTGCCTGCGATTCAGTATTTAAATGAAGCCCGGTGGTAGAAACGGGCAAAAGGAGGCGCTAGGGACAATAGCGCGTCCCTAGCGCCTCCTTATTAGCCGTAGAGGTGGCTGTCCGCAGGTCCCAACAACAGACGCTCTGTTTTACTGGCGTCGGTTCTCAAACCCGCTGACAGCCACGGGTTCGGAAACTGGACGCCGGCAAAATTGAGCGTCCGGTTTTTGACCCGACAGCCGCCGGCCTATTTTAAAATTTTTTTTTTTTTTTTTTACTTTTTTTACTCTTCGGGACCTCCGACTTAATATCGCCATGATATTAAGTCGGAGGGTGCACTCTTCGGGACCTCCGACTTAATATCGCCATGATATTAAGTCGGAGGGTGCACTTTCCCGGTGCCGGCAGAAATTAGCGCCTATCTTCGGGTAGGCGCTAATATCTTAAAGTAAAATATGCGGCTTGGCTGCACATTTTACTTTCTGTATCCCGCGCGCATACCTAATAGCGCCCTCAACATGCATTTGCATGTTGAGGGCGCTATTAGGTTCGGCGAGTTGGATGCGCATTTTCCGCCTCTTACCGAATAAGGGGTAAGGGAAAACGCGCGTCCAGTGGCGAGCGCACTGTACTGTATCGGCCCGATAGTGAGGAGGCAATCACTTATTTATTTACTTTTATTTACCGACATTCGTGAAGCACATCATGCCGGTTTACAGTGAACGTAAAGGAGGAAAATTACAAAAAACAATAAAAACAATAATACAGTAAGACGGGGGGAGGGGGAAAAGAAGAAGGGGGGAGTGGGAGAGGGAGGGGATCGGAGAGGCAGTAAAGATTGAGAAAAATAGATGAACTATATACAATTGAAAATATGTACAATTACAATCAGCTTATGTATTACTAAGATGGTGCTCTAAAAGACCAGCAATATTTTATCAATTTGACGGTTGTTCTCTTAAATATAAAGTAGTTAGGGTCGCATGGAGGAATAAGGGGAAGTATGGGGGGGTGTGGGGGGCAGAGGAAGGATAGGACAGGAGAGGGGGCAAGTGAGTAGGTCGAGTATGGTGGAGCTGAGTAAGGGAGGGAGTTTATGTTTGGTTTCATCGGAGTAAGCCTGTCGGAAAAGCCATGTCTTGACTCCTTTCTTGAAATTGTGAAGTGATGGCTCTAGGCAGAGGAGGGTGGGGAGGGAGTTCCAAAGGGTGGGACCAGCGATAGAGAAGGCCCTCTCTCTGGTAAGTGATAAATGCGCAGATTTGAGGGATGGGGTTTGGAGAGTGCCTGTAAGGGCGGTTCTTGTGGGGCGGTCAGAGGAACGGTAACGAGGCATTTCATCGAGCCAGGTGTGATTGTGCTTATGTAGGGAGCTGTGAAGGATGGTGAGAGTCTTGTGTTGTGAGCGGAAGGAGATGGGCAGCCAATGTAGGTCCTTTAGGATGGGGGTGATGTGGTCCCTTTTACGAGTGCTGGTTATGATTCTGGCCATGGAATTTTGTAGAATCTGCAGGGGTTTGATGGTGGTGGCAGGCAGGCCTAGTAGAAGGGAGTTGCAGTAATCTAGTTTCGTGAGCATAGTGGTCTGTATGACTGTGCGGAAATCGTGGGTGTGGAGGAGGGGTTTGAGTTTTTTTAAGGATGTTTAGTTTATAGAAACCTCCCTTTAGGAGGGCTTTGATGTGGGGTTTAAAGTTTAAGTGTTGGTCTATAAACACACCTAGGTCTCTTACAAAAAGGGGCTGAGAGTGGGCCATGGTTGTATTCTGGAGAGTGTTCTGTAGTGTGGGGAGTGTGTAACGGTCAGGCTGATTAGAGATGACGAGTATTTCAGTTTTTGATGTATTTAGAGCTAGGTGGAGTTTAGATAGCAAGGCGTCTATAGTGGCGAGGCAGGATTCCCAGCGTTGTAGGGGTTCATTTATGGATTTTTGAAACGGGATGAGAATCTGCACGTCATCTGCATATAGGAAGAATTTCAGGCCTAGGTCGGAGCCCTGATGAAGGTCTTCTGCCCTTCATCAGGGCTCCTCCCTGATATGAAAATGTCTAATGGCAGTGGCTATGAATCCACCACTTAATGTGAAGTCTGCAGGAGATCGGGAGTAATGTCACTGGATTATAGGAGACCCAAGTCACTGTCTGCGGAAAACAAAATCTAGTGCCAGTGTTGGAAGCCGGGTTAAATAAGCTGCTGCCAAAAGAAAGCTTGATTTGGCAAAAAGCAGTCGGTTTTAAAGAAGCCGTGTGCACCCCTGCAAACAGCTTGAGCACAAACGAAAAGGGAAAAGAAATGCACGAGGAAGTGATGGCTTTGCAGAGAAGCAGTGGTGGCACTGAAAGCCAGGAGATAGTGGGCAAAGCCGAAATGCAGGCCCAACACGGTGTTATGTTACGGTGGTTTAGTGTGCCCATGGGCCTCAGCCTGACCCAGGCCATCCCGGGCCGAACCAAGGGTTGACAGTGGCCCCGTGTGGCTGGACAATCTACCCTCTGCCAGGCTGGCAAGCTCCCAAGGGCAGACATCCGAGGATGTTGGAAGGTGAATGGTCTTCCGACCATTCCGGGCCCTTTCGGACCTGCTGCAAGCAGCACGGAGCAGCAGGCCTGGCCTGAGGTTGAGGGCAGACGGGCCTTGACAAGGAACATTACTGTGGACTGATGCGACGACATCCAAGACATGAAGACAACAGTTGATGCGACGGCATCCATGGCATGAAGAACACAAAGACTTGGGTAGATGCGACAGCATCCATGACACGAAGACACTTGGCTGAAACAAAACATCTTGGACGAGGACTCTTGACATCCAATAGGCAAGAACATTGGCACTGTCTCTCAGGGCACCCTACTCAGGCCACCCGCGGGACTGAGTCACGGACCACCCTGTCCGTTACGCGCCCAACACAGCCCCAAGACTGGTCACGGACCACGACAGGAGCGGGACAGCACAGGAACACACAATAGGCTTGACGGCTCCAGGGCACAGGACAACTGTCCTCCGGCAGCCTAGTCCACCCAGGGACTACATCTGGGGGACCCCCGGCCTACCGGACCAGAAGGCTCTGGAGCACAGACGAGGCTTGGAGAAGGAACGAACATCCAGGAAGGCAGGAACATACAGACGAGGAACTATGACGAGACATCTGGACGTGGACCTCAGGCTAAGACGTGGACATGGTCTGACGAGACGAGATCAAGAAGAGGAGCTCCACACGAAGAAGACCTTACAACGAGCTCTGACAGGCAGGAGCCTCCAGAGCGATAACTGACCACGATGCAAGCCCAAGCATGAAGAACGGAGCAGCCCTTTATAGGGCTGGAGCCAGGAAACAGTCATTAGGTGGGGCCCAGACACTTCCTGTGTCTGGGCCTTTAAATCTTGCAGAGAGACGCGGCCGCGCGTCTAAGGCAGGCAGAGCAGGGCTGTGCAGGACCCTGGACAGCGGCCTGCACAGCGTCTTCACGTCGGCAGCGTCAGACGCTGCAGAGGAGGCAGGGGAGAGCCTGGACGCAGGCTCCAGCATCGGCAGCGGCTCCGGGGGCAGCTCCTGCCGCTACTCGAGCCCGGGGCTGCGGCCTAAACGCCGCGAAGATCCGAATGATGTCGGGGGCACTCCCAGCCCCGTGGGAGGCCGCGGAGCTGAAGGAGGGTCCAGGGCGGCCTCCGGGCCGCGTGGGCAGGCCGGCAGCGGCGTCCTGCCGCGCCGGTGAAGATCAGCGTGGTGAGTGTCCGTGCCTGCTCGCGGGAGGGACCCGAGGGCAGCGCATTCATAACACACGGCGCACACGAGGAGGTCAGCAAGCCAGATGTAACTGGGTTTAAAAAGGTTTGGATAAGTACCTAGAGGAAAAATCCATAAACTATTAATTTTTAAGCAATAGTAGCTTGAGATTTAATGTTTGGGTAATTGCCAGGTTCTTGTAGCCTGGATTGGCCTCTGCTGGAAACAGGATGCTGGGCTTGATGGACCCTTGGTCTGATGCAGTATGGCAATTTCTTATGCTCTTATGTACAGACAAAGTTTCTGAAGAGAGGAGCATCAGTCTGAATATAACAATCACCCATTATCAACTCAATTGCACATTCTACTGCCACAGTGATGATCAATTGTAATAAATCCTTTACTGAGCTGTTATTAGGTAAAACACGATAAATAACCAAAACATATAACAATGTACAATGTATTCCCACCCAAGGTAACAAACCTTCCAATAAAGAAGCCTTACCCTGGTAAGTGGGAGAGGGTCTCTCATAATAATCCCCACACCCACCCTCCTTCCCTATAAACGAGGTGTGTGGGAAAACTTAGCCAACAGGAGAAATTTGGGATTGCATGATGGGAATCTAGAGAGAGAACAGGAATGTGGTGTGAGGTGCAGTAGGCAATGCCTGATGGGAATCTGAGAGTAGGCAAGGCTGGTGGTGTGGAGCACAGTAGGGAAGCATGAAGGGAATCAGGAACAGGACAGGACAGGTGCTGTGATGTATAGCAGGCAATGCTTGATGGGAATCAGAGAGAGAGAGAGAGGGGACAGGGCTGGTGGTGTGAGGTACAGCAGGCAGTGCACGATGGGAGTCAGAGAGAGAGAGGACAGGGCTGATGGTGTGAGGTACAGCAGGCAATGCATGATGGGAATCAGAGAGAGAGAGAGGGGACAGGGCTGGTGGTGTGAGGTACAGCAGGCAGTGCACGATGGGAGTCAGAGAGAGAGAGGACAGGGCTGATGGTGTGAGGTACAGCAGGCAATGCTTGATAGGAATCAGAAAGAGAGAGGAGACAGGGCTGATGGTGTGAGGTACAGCAGGCAATGCTTGATAGGAATCAGAAAGAGAGAGGGGACAGGGCTGGTGGTGTGAGGTACAGCAGGCAATGCATGATGGGAATCAGAGAGAGAGAGGACAGGGCTGGTGGTGTGAGATACAGCAGGCAATGCATGATGGGAATCAGAGAGAGAGAGAGAGGGGACAGGGCTGGTGGTGTGAGGTACAGCAGGCAATGCATGTTGGGAATCAGAGAGAGAGAGAGGGGGCAGGGCTGGTGGTGTGATGTACAGCAGGCAATGCATGATGGGAATCAGAGAGAGAGGGGACAGGGCTGGTGGTGTGAGGTACAGCAGGCAATGCATGATGGGAATCAGAGAGAGAGAGAGAGAGAGAGGGACAGGGCTGGTGGTGTGATGTACAGCAGGCAATGCATGATGGGAATCAGAGAGAGAGGGGACAGGCTGATGGTGTGAGGTACAGCAGGCAATGCATGATGGGAATCAGAGAGAGAGGGGGACAGGGCTGGTGGTGTGAGGTACAGCAGGCAATGCATGATGGGAATCAGAGAGAGAGGGGACAGGGCTGATGGTGTGAGGTACAGCAGGCAATGCATGATGGGAATTCAGAGAGAGAGAGGGACAGGGCTGGTGGTGTGAGGTACAGCAGGCAATGCATAATGGGAATCAGAGAGAGAGAGAGGGACAGGGCTGGTGGTGTGATGTACAGCAAGCAATGCATGATGGGAATCAGAGAGAGAGGGGACAGGCTGATGGTGTGAGGTACAGCAGGCAATGCATGATGGGAATCAGAGAGAGAGGGGACAGGGCTGGTGGTGTGAGGTACAGCAGGCAATGCATGATGGGAATGAGGAGGAAGATATGAGGGGGAGAGGGCTGATGGTGTGAGGCACAGCAGGCAATGCACGATGGGAATCAGAGAGAGAGAGGGGACGGCTGGTGGTGTGAGGTTACAGCAGGCAATGCATAATGCGAATCAGAGAGAGGGGGGGACAGGGCTGGTGGTGTGAGGTACAGCAGGCAATGCATAATGGGAATCAGAGAGAGAGAGGGGACAGGGCTGGTGGTGTGAGGTACAGCAGGCAATGCATGATGGGAGTCAGAGAGAAAGAGGACAGGGCTGGTGGTGTGAGGTACAGTAGACAATGCATGATGGGAATCAGAGAGAGGACAGGGCTGGTCGTGTGAGGTACAGCAGGCAATGCTTGATGGGAATCAGAGAGAGAGGGGACAGGGCTGGTGGTATAAGGTACAGCAGGCAATGCTTGATGGGAATCAGAGAGAGAGAGAGGGGACAGGGCAGATGGTGTGAGGTACTGCAGGCAATGCATGATGGGAGTCAGAGAGAGAGAGATGACAGGGCTGGTGGTGTGAGGTACAGCAGACAATGCATGATGGGAATCAGAGAGAGGACAGGGCTGGTCGTGTGAGGTACAGCAGGCAATGCATGATGGGAATCAGAGAGAGGACAGGGCTGGTCATGTGAGGTACAGCAGACAATGCATGATGGGAATCAGAGAGAGGACAGGGCTGGTCTTGTGAGGTACAGCAGGCAATGCATGATGGGAATCAGAGAGAGGACAGGGCTGGTCGTGTGAGGTACAGCAGACAATACATGATGGGAATCAGAGAGAGGACAGGGCTGGTCGTGTGAGGTACAGCAGGCAATGCATGATGGGAATCAGAGAGAGGACAGGGCTGGTCGTGTGAGGTACAGCAGGCAATGCTTGATGGGAATCAGAGAGAGAGAGAGGGGACAGGGCTGGTGGTGTGAGGTACAGCAGGCAATGCATGATGGGAATCAGAGAGAGAGAGAGAGGGGACAGGGCTGGTGGTGTGAGGTACAGCAGGCAATGCATGATGGGAATCAGAGAGAGAGAGAGGGACAGGGGCTGGTGGTGTGATGTACAGCAGGCAATGCATGATGGGAATCAGAGAGAGAGGGGACAGGCTGATGGTGTGAGGTACAGCAGGCAATGCATGATGGGAATCAGAGAGAGAGGGGACAGGGCTGGTGGTGTGAGGTACAGCAGGCAATGCATGATGGGAATGAGGAGGAAGATAGAGGGGAGAGGGCTGATGGTGTGAGGCACAGCAGGCAATGCATGATGGGAGTCAGAGAGAGCGAGAGAGAGGACAGGGCTCGTGGTGTGAGGTACAGCAGGCAATGCATGATGGGAATCAGAGAGAGAGGGGACAGGCTGATGGTGTGAGGTACAGCAGGCAATGCATGATGGGAATCAGAGAGAGAGAGGGGAGAGGGCTGATGGTGTGAGGTACAGCAGGCAATGCATGATAGGAATCAGAGAGAGAGAGAGAGGGGACGGCTGATGGTGTGAGGTACAGCAGGCAATGCATGATGGGAATCAGAGAGAGAGGGGACAGGCTGATGGTGTGAGGTACAGCAGGGAATGCATGATGGGAATCAGAGAGAGAGAGGGGACGGCTGGTGGTGTGAGGTACAGCAGACAATGCATGATGGGAATGAGGAGGAAGACAGGGCTGCTAGTGTAATCTACAGGCAATGCATGATGGGAATCAAGGGGAGATAGAGGGGAGAGGGCTGATGGTGTGAGGTTCAGCAGGCAAGGCATGATTGGAGTCAGAGAGAGAGAGAGGACAGGGCTGGTGGTGTGAGGTACAGCAAGCAATGCATGATGGGAATCAGGGGGAGATAGAGGGGAGAGGGCTGATGGTGTGAGGTACAGCAGGCAAGGCATGATGGGAGTCAGAGAGAGAGAGAGGACAGGGCTGGTGGTGTGAGGTACAGCAAGCAATGCATGATGGGAATCAGGAGGAAGACAGGGCAGGTGGTGTAAGGCACAACCATAGTTAGCATGTCGTGAGTTGAAACTGAAGAGTAAGAAATAGAAGAAGCCTGCATAAATGGGAAATTAAGAAGAAAAAGTGAAGACTAAAAACAAAAGTCTGAGAATTAATATCATAATAGAGAGAACCAAAAGTCCTCTGGATTTCTGTTGGTGACACCCTGTGGCACACCCTTAGCGCAGACTGAGAGTCATGACTTGGACATAGTAAGACGTTTAAGGCTGACAATCTAGCTGCTTACATTCGCTGTGATCCTGTAGCGCAGGGTACACCTCCACCTCACACAGTTGCAGCCACTCTGCGTGATTAGGGATCACCACGCTGATGAAACGACCTTCCATTCCATTGCAGCAGAACCTGGAGACAGACCCTAGACTGATATCAGTGATGGTTCCACATCTGGATATGGGGAACAAGAGCAGAAGGCTGAGTTAGTGAGGGATGAGCTCCTGAGATGGATATAAATAGCCTCGTACTGCTGAGAGGAGGGAGAGGGCTCAGAGGCTGGGATAAAGAGGGATGAGCCCCAGAGATGGATATAACCAGCCTCATCCTGCTGAGAGGAGGGAGAGGACTCAGAGGCTGGGATAGAGAGGGATGAGCCCCAGAGATGGATATAACTAGCCTCGTCCTGCTGAGAGGAGGAGAGGGCTCAGAGGCTGGGATAGAGAGGGATGAGCCCCAGAGATGGATATAACTAGCCTCGTCCTGCTGAGAGGAGGAGAGGGCTCAGAGGCTGTGATAGAGAGGGATGGGACCCAGAGATGGATATAACCAGCCTTGTCCTGCTGAGAGGAGGAGAGGGCTCAGAGGCTGGGGTAGAGAGGGATGAGCCCCAGAGATGGATATAACCCTCTCATCCTGCTGAGAGGAAGAGAGGGCTCAGAGGCTGGGCTAGAGAGGGATGAGCTCCAGAGATGGATATAACCAGCCTCATCCTGCTGAGAGGAGGAGAGGGCTCAGAGGCTGGGCTAGAGAGGGATGAGCTCCAGAGATAGATATAACCAGTCTCGTCTTGCTGAGAGGAGGAGAGGGCTGAGCCCCAGAGATGGATATAATCAGCCTCGTCCTGCTGCGAGAAGGGAGAGTGCTCAGAGGCTGGGATAGAGAGGGAAGAGCTCCAGAGATGGATATAACCAGTCTAGTCCTGCTAAGAGGAGGGAGAGGGCTCAGAGGCTGGGAGAGAGAGGGATGAGCTCCAGAGATGGATATAACCAGCCTCGTCCTGCTGAGAGGAGGGAGAGGGCTCAGAGGCTGGGATAGAGAGGGATGAGCCCCAGAGATGGATATAACCAGTCTCATCTGCTGCAAGGAAGGAGAGGGCTCAGAGGCTGGGATAGACAGGGATGAGCTCCAGAGATGGATATAACCAGCCTTGTCCTGCTGAAAGGAGGGAGAGGGCTCAGAGGCTGGGATAGAGAGGGATGAGCTCCAGAGATGGATATAATGAGCCTCGTCCTGCTAAGAGAAGGAAGAGGACTCAGAGGCTGGGATAGAAAGGGATGAGCTCCAGAGATGGATGTAACCAGCCTCGTCCTGCTGAGAGGAGGGAGAGGACTCAGAGGCTGGGATAGAAAGGGATGAGCTCCAGAGATGTATTTAACCAGCCTCATCCTGCTGAGTGGAGGGGGAGGGCTCAGAGGCTGGGATAGAGAGGGATGAGCCCCAGAGATGGATATAACGAGCCTCGTCCTGCTGAGAGGAGAGAGAGGGCTCAGAGGCTGGGATAGAGAGGGATGAGCTCTAGAGATGGATATAACCAGCCTCGTCCTGCTGAGAGGAGGGAGAGAAATGAGCTCCAGAGATGGATATAACCAGCCTCGTTCTGATGTGAGAAGGGAGAATGTGAAGAGGCTGGGCCAAGGAGTCAGAAAGGAAGAAAAATTCATCCCCAGGATGTGCTTCCTAAGAGCTCACATATTTTGGATAAATAAGAATAATTGAGGAAGTTTTAAGCCTCAGGGGGTTGAGGGTTAGATGAAAGATAGTAGGGGGAGAGGAAGCGGTCTTGGTTTGTGTACGGGGATCTGTTTGTTCATCCTTCCAGGATGGCAGAAAACCAAAGGAAGGATCTCACCTGGGCAGACTGGATGGGACAATCGGTTATTATATCTGCCATCATTTGCTGGGTTATTGTGTTCCTGCATTCACTATTTTAAAGCTCGCTTCCCTAAAACACAGCGACGAAGTGTTGGCAGTGACTCACACGGGATTGTTGTTGTCTGCACGGTCTCCAACGCGGATCTCCGCCCCCTTCAGTCGCTCCGAGCAGCAGTCTCCCCGGTTCACCACTACGACAGATTTGACTTTCCAGCTTTTCTGCAGGTCCACCTGCCACCAGGGATTTTTGTCGTAACCAGTGTGCATACAGGAGCCTCTGAGGTGGTTGCTGTCCTGATTCCCATCAATGGCTAACCCAGGAGGCCCATCATATCCCACGGAGCTCTGAGTAGCGACACCGGTCAGTGCTATGTTCTTCTCTGAAACCCAAATGCAAAAATTAACGAGATAGATATCACTTATCCAAGGTCACAAGCAGAAAGGATGGCAGAGCTTCAATTACAACTCAGTCAGAAGGAGATAAAGTAATTCTCCACCCACAGTAATAACCATCAACCCGTCCCCTCCCCCTATGTCCCCTACCCCTACAGTATAAACCAGAGGTGTCCAACTCCAGTACTCGAGGACTGTATGCAGGACAGCCTTAATAAATATGCATCACATAAACGTGCATGTATGCTGCCTCCGCTGTATGCAAATCTGTCTCATGCATATACATTAGGGATGTCCTGAAAACCTGACCTGTTTGCAGCTCCTGATTACCAGGGCTGGCCCCTCCTGGTTGTGTGGTGAATGTTATGAATCAGATATAAATCTCAAAGAGGAGTTAGCAATCTGTTAGAAACCTCAAAGAGGAGATAGCAATCTGTAATGAATCTGATGTTATCTGCTATAGTTGTGGGTGGATCCCTGGGCCGGTGGCAGATGACCATGCCCCCAGGAGGATATCCCGAGAGGGACCACTGGCTAGGCTTGAGTATGGAGACAGACACAGATAATTCTTTTATTAGACAGGTAGTAGAACCACCAGAGGTAGCAGTAGTGAGCTGATATGCCCGGCAGGGCTGTAGTCCCTCAGATACTGGAACAGCGATCCCTGGATGGCTGAGCTGTTGAGAAACTATAGATAGTGAGTAGGCAGAGTAGGCAGAGTTCAGGAACAGAACTAGATGACAAAACTCACATAAGGTCTCAAGGAAGCTCAGAAGCTGGAAAGGATTAGGCCAGGGGTCAGGAACCTATGGCTCGGGAGCCAGATATGGCTCTTATGATGGCTGCATCTGGCTCGCAGACAAATCTTTAATAAAAAAGTAAAAATCTAACAAAATCTCCCACCCTCCTGACGCCCCCCAAGACCTCCAAAATTAATTTACTATAACCCCCACCCTCCTGACCCCCCCAAGACCTGCCAAAAGTCCCTGGTGGTCCAGCGGGGGTCCAGGAGCGGTCCAGGAGCGATCTCCTGGACTTGGGCCGTCGGCTGCCAGTAATCAAAATGGCGTCGACGGCCCTTTGCCCTTACTATGTCACAGGGGCTACTGCCGCCATTGGTCGACCCCAGTGACATAGTGAGGGCAAAGGGCCGTCGGCGCCATTTTGACTACTGGCAGCCGACAGCCCAAGTCCAGGAGATCGCTCCCGGACCCCTGCTGGACCACCAGGGACTTTGGCAGGTCTTGGGGGGTCAGGAGGGTGGGGGTTGTAGTAAATTAATTTGGCAGGTCTTGGGGGCGTCAGGAGAGTAGGGGGTTGTAGTAAATTAATTTGGTAGGTCTTGGGGGACTCAGGAGGATGGGGGGTTGTAGTTAGTATGGCTCTCATGGAATTACATTTTAAAATATGTGGCGTTCGTGGCTCTCTCAACCAAAAAGGTTCCCGACCCCTGGATTAGGCCCTCGAGGAGCGAGTACCTGGTTCCAGGGTAAGCTCTGACAGAGCGATGGTAACTCACAATGTTTGCAGCAGTGATAGCTTCCAGACAGTAGAGAATCTTCACAGTGTCCAGGAACAAGGGCCCTCGAGGAGCGAGTACTGGTTCCTATGTGCAATATGAAAATAAAGAAAAGAGCGAGGCCCCCGAGGAGCGGGTACCTCTGGTAAGTCCGAGGAGGCAGAGTAGCTTGGAGAGCCAGGGCGAATCCTTCTCCTTGCTAACTCAGCTTGATAGTGAAAATAGAGACCTTTAAATATTGGAAGCGGATGACGTCATCTCAGGGGAACGCCCCTGAGGTTCGCACCCTTGCTGGTACATCAATCAGAGCGCATGCGCGCGCCCTAGGTCTTCAGGCAACATGGCGGATCTGCAGCGTCGAACCGGCCTGGGGACGCCGGAGGGAGACGGCATGGAGACGCCGCGGCAGCCAGCCGTCCATCAGACCCGGAGGGAGTCGCCACAGAGGTAAAGAGGGCGGAGTGAGGGCGTCGAGCAGCGACGGTCGCAACAGTGAAAACAGAGGGAACTTGATGTATTTGAAGAATAACTGATTACCAGGGCTGGACATTCCTGGGGGTGTGGTGAAAACAGAGCGAAGAAGATGTATTTGAAGAATTGTAAGATTGTAGTTTGTAAAATGCAAGTGGTGCTTGCAAGTTAGTGAAACTTGCACAGTATGTGTATGGTCTGTTGTGTTTTGTTTCTATAATTGGGGTTTTGTCTGTGTGATTTATTATTTTATGTATGTGAATATGATGTAACTTGTTAGTTTGGAGAAACTTTTAGTGATTATGTATTGCAATTCTTTTTAGTATGGGTTTGAAATTGTTCAATAAATTATTAATATTCTGTGATTTTGGGTAGATATTTTCTTTTGCGTTTTTTCTTTTGTGGTATAATAAATTATTATGAGTGTTTTGTATATTTAGATATTATAGGTCTCTCTTTGTTATTTCATCCTTGGTATAAGCCATCAGTCTGCCTCTACTCTACAGTCCTGAGTGCGTGCTGAAAGCAGAAGCTGCATCTGCTGGTGGGTGAGCAGGCTTTTCAGCAGACGCGCATACATTTTCTAGGTTACGTTTTCCTCAAAGTAGATCAAATTCCCACATGGAAGCCGACTCCCGCTGCTGCTCCGTGCGGGTCACCCCATGCCCTCCAAGAAGCACAGTGCAGCCACATCCCTGCTGCCCTGAGCTGCAGCTGTCACTCGCTGCCCTCTTTACTATTCTCTTGCCACCAGGGCAAGATCCTCTGTTTTTATCCCGTGCCTTTTTTAGAGTCCACCACTGTCCTTTTCCATCACCAGCTCCTCCGGGAGGGCATGCCGAGCTTCTGCCACCCTCTATATTAAAAAAAAAAACCCAAAATTACCTGCCATTGTTTCTGAATCTACCCCCTTGGAGCTTTCATATTGTGAGCATGGAAAATGTGTGGCTTCTTGTGCATTAATACCTTTCAGGTATTTAATTGTCGGTATTAGGTTCAAATACTATTGACACCTTGTTTCATATGCAGAAGTAAACACAACGTAAAGCCGTTAGTGCATGGGGTTACCAACCGGCCGGTATTTGGCACCCTAGGTGAAACTGTGGTCAAGCACCCCCTTCCTCCAGCTTACCTATTGGCGGCAGCTCCAGCACAGCCCTCCCTCCTGCCAGCAGCGATGGCTCCAGCACGTCCTTCTTTTGAGGGTATTGACTCTGATACAGCACCCTTTTGGGCCTCCTGCTGGTGGGACTTTGCCACCCCCAAAATGTTGACACTCTAAGCAACGGCCTAGTTTGCCTAATGAAAGCTCAGGCTCCCATGACTTGGCCGCTTTTTTTTTAAAGGGAGGCTGAAAGCCAAGACCTCAGAAAACCATCCGTTTCCTAACATGTAGACAAATGGACTCAGGACCCGTGGGTTATGCACCTCTGCCAGCAGATGGAGACAGAGCAAACTGATGTCCCAGTATTTATACACCCCTGCACTGACAGCAGCCTGCCAGTATTCTTTTTAGAAGAGGCAGGCTGTGATTTGGTCCACACCTCCCCCTCCTACCTTTGTTGACAAAGTTACGCCTGCCCAAGCCAGGCGTAACTTGCGCGCGCCGAGAAGGCCGTTCTGCCAGAGCACTCAACCCCGCCCCCTGACCATCCCCGGACCGCCCCTTTTTCGAAGCCCTGGGACATACGCGCGTCCCCGGGCTTGCACGCGTCGCCGAGCTTATGCAAGATAGGCTCGGCGCGCGCAGGGGCAGGAAGGGGCAGGTTTTCGGGGGTTACGCGCGTATGTTACGCCCATACCCCTTTGAAAATCTACCCCTTAACGTTTACTCGTTCCATTCCACTCATGATTTTATAGACCTCTTATCATATCTCCCCTCAGCCGTCTCTTCTCCAAGCTGAAGAGACCCAATCTCTTTAACCTTTCTTCATAGGGGAATTGTTCCATCCCCTTTATCATTTTGGTCGCCCTTCTCTGTACCTTTTCTAATTCTGCTATATCTTTCTTGAGATGTGGTGATCAGAACTGCACAGAATACTCACGATGAGGTCACACCATGGAGTGATACAGAGGCTTTATGATATTCTCTGTTTTATTCTCCATTCCTTTCCTCATAATCCCCAGCATTCTGATTGTGTATGATATATGAACACAAGATGAGGATGCACCATGGACTGATACAGAGACATTATGATATTCTCTGTTTTATTCTCCATTCCTTTCCTAATAATCCCCAGCATTCTGTTTGTGTATGATATATGAACACAAGATGAGGATGCACCATGGAGTGATACAGAGGCATTATGATATTCTCTGTGTTATTCTCCACTCCTTTCCTAATAATCCCCAGCATTCTGTTTGTGTATGATATATGAACACAAGATGAGGATGCACCATGGAGTGATACAGAGACATTATGATATTCTCTGATTTATTCTCCATTCCTTTCCTAATAATCCCCAGCATTCTGTGTGTTTATGATATATGAACACAAGATGAGGATGCACCATGGAGTGATACAGAGGCTTTATGATATTCTCTGTTTTATTCTCCATTCCTTTCCTAATAATCCCCAGCATTCTGTTTGTGTATGATATATGAACACAAGATGAGGTCGCACCATGGAGTGATACAGAGACATTATGATATTCTCTGTTTTATTCTCCACTCCTTTCCTCATAATCCCCAGCATTCTGTTTGTGTATGATATATGAACACAAGATGAGGATGCACCATGGAGTGATACAGAGACATTATGATATTCTCTGTTTTATTCTCCATTCCTTTCTTAATAATCCCTAGCATTCTGTTTGTGTATGATATATGAACACAAGATGAGGATGCACCATGGAATGATACAGAGACATTATGATATTCTCTGTGTTATTCTCCATTCCTTTCCTAATAATCCCCAGCATTCTGTTTGTGTATGATATATGAACACAAGATGAGGATGCACCATGGAGTGATACAGAGGCATTATGATATTCTCTGTTTTATTCTCCATTCCTTTCCTAATAATCCCCAGCATTCTGTTTGTGTATGATATATGAACACAAGATGAGGATGCACCATGCAGTGATACAGAGGCATTATGATATTCTCTGTGTTATTCTCCATTCCTTTCCTAATAATTCCTAGCATTCTGTTTGTGTATGATATATGAACACAAGATGAGGTCACACCATGGAGTGATACAGAGACATTATGATATTCTCTGTTTTATTCTCCAGTCCTTTTCTTATAATCCCCAGCATTCTGTTTGTGTATGATATATGAACACAAGATGAGGTCGCACCATGGAGTGATACAGAGGCATTATGATATTCTCTGTTTTATTCTCCATTCCTTTCCTAATAATCCCCAGCATTCTGTTTGTGTATGATATATGAACACAGTTGAGGATGCACCATGAGTGATACAGAGGCATTATGATATTCTCTGTTTTATTCTCCATTCCTTTCCTAATAATCCCCAGCATTCTGTTGTGTATGATATATGAACACAAGATGAGGATGCACCATGGAGTGATACAGAGGCATTATGATATTCTCTGTTTTATTCTCCATTCCTTTCCTAATAATTCCCAACATTCTGTTTGTGTATGATATATGAACACAAGATGAGGTCACACCATGGAGTGATACAGAGGCTTTATGATATTCTCTGTTTATTCTCCATTCCTTTCCTAATAATCCCCAGCATTCTGTTTGTGTATGATATATGAACACAAGATGAGGTCACACCATGGAGTGGTAAAGAGGCATTATGATATTCTCTGTGTTATTCTCCATTCCTTTCCTAATAATTCCTAGCATTCTGTTTGTGTATGATATATGAACACAAGATGAGGTCACACCATGGAGTGATACAGAGACATTACGATATTCTCTGTTTTATTCTCCAGTCCTTTCCTAATAATCCCCAGCATTCTGTTGTGTATGATATATGAACACAAGATGAGGATGCACCATGGAGTGATACAGAGGCATTATGATATTCTCTGTTTTATTCTCCATTCCTTTCCTAATAATCCCCAGCATTCTGTTTGTGTATGATATATGAACACAAGATGAGGATGCACCATGGAGTGATACAGAGACATTATGATATTCTCTGTGTTATTCTCCATTCCTTTCCTAATAATTCCTAGCATTCTGTTTGTGTATGATATATGAACACAAGATGAGGTCACACCATGGAGTGATACAGAGACATTATGATATTCTCTGTTTTATTCTCCAGTCCTTTCCTAATAATCCCCAGCATTCTGTTTGTGTATGATATATGAACACAAGATGAGGTCGCACCATGGAGTGATACAGAGGCATTATGATATTCTCTGTTTTATTCTCCATTCCTTTCCTAATAATCCCCAGCATTCTGTTTGTGTATGATATATGAACACAAGATGAGGTCACACCATGGAGTGATACAGAGGCTTTATGATATTCTCTGTTTTATTCTCCATTCCTTTTCTTATAATCCCCAGCATTCTGTTTGTGTATGATATATGAACACAAGATGAGGTCACACCATGGAGTGATACAGAGGCTTTATGATATTCTCTGTTTTATTCTCCATTCCTTTCCTAATAATCCCCAGCATTCTGTTTGTGTATGATATATGAACACAAGATGAGGTCACACCATGGAGTGGTACAGAGGCATTATGATATTCTCTGTGTTATTCTCCATTCCTTTCCTAATAATTCCTAGCATTCTGTTTGTGTATGATATATGAACACAAGATGAGGTCACACCATGGAGTGATACAGAGACATTATGATATTCTCTGTTTTATTCTCCAGTCCTTTCCTAATAATCCCCAGCATTCTGTTTGTGTATGATATATGAACACAAGATGAGGTCGCACCATGGAGTGATACAGAGGCATTATGATATTCTCTGTTTTATTCTCCATTCCTTTCCTAATAATCCCCAGCATTCTGTTTGTGTATGATATATGAACACAAGATGAGGTCGCACCATGGAGTGATACAGAGGCTTTATGATATTCTCTGTTTTATTCTCCATTCCTTTCCTAATAATCCCCAGCATTCTGTTTATGTATGATATATGAACACAAGATGAGGTCACACCATGGAGTGGTACAGAGGCATTATGATATTCTCTGTGTTATTCTCCATTCCTTTCCTAATAATTCCTAGCATTCTGTTTGTGTATGATATATGAACACAAGATGAGGTCACACCATGGAGTGATACAGAGACATTATGATATTCTCTGTTTTATTCTCCAGTCCTTTCCTAATAATCCCCAGCATTCTGTTTGTGTATGATATATGAACACAAGATGAGGATGCACCATGGAGTGATACAGAGGCATTATGATATTCTCTGTTTTATTCTCCATTCCTTTCCTAATAATCCCCAGCATTCTGTTTGTGTATGATATATGAACACAAGAGGAGGATGCACCATGGAGTGATACAGAGGCATTATGATATTCTCTGTGTTATTCTCTATTCCTTTCCTAATAATCCCCAGCATTCTGTTTGTGTATGATATATGAACACAAGATGAGGTCGCACCATGGAGCGATACAGCGGCATTATGATATTCTCTGATTTATTCTCCATTCCTTTCCTAATAATCCCCAGCATTCTGTTTGTGTATGATATATGAACACAAGATGAGGATGCACCATGGAGAGATACAGAGGCATTATGATATTCTCTGTTTTATTCTCCATTCCTTTCCTAATAATCCCCAGAATTCTGTTTGTGTATGATATATGAACACAAGATGAGGATGCACCATGGAGTGATACAGAGGCATTATGATATTCTCTGCTTTATTCTCCATTCCTTTCCTAATAATCCCCAGCATTCTGTTTGTCTATGATATATGAACACAAGATGAGGATGCACCATGGAGTGATACAGAGGCATTATGATATTCTCTGTGTTATTCTCCATTCCTTTCCTAATAATCCCCAGCATTCTGTTTGTGTATGATATATGAACACAAGATGAGGCTGCACCATGGAGTGATACAGAGACATTATGATATTCTCTGTTTTATTCTCCAGTCCTTTCCTAATAATCCCCAGGATTCTGTTTGTGTATGATATATGAACACAAGATGAGGTCACACCATGGAGTGATACAGAGACATTATGATATTCTCTGTTTTATTCTCCATTCCTTTCCTAATAATCCCCAGCATTCTGTTTGTGTATGATATATGAACACAAGATGAGGATGCACCATGGAGTGATACAGAGGCATTATGATATTCTCTGTTTTATTCTCCATTCCTTTCCTAATAATCCCCAGCATTCTGTTTGTGTATGATATATGAACACAGATGAGGTGCACCATGGAGTGATACAGAGACATTATGATATTCTCTGTTTATTCTCCATTCCTTTCCTAATAATCCCCAGCATTCTGTTTGTGTATGATATATGAACACAAGATGAGGATGCACCATGGAGTGATACAGAGGCATTATGATATTCTCTGTGTTATTCTCCATTCCTTTCCTAATAATCCCCAGCATTCTGTTTGTGTATGATATATGAACACAAGATGAGGATGCACCATGGAGTGATACGGAGACATTATCATATTCTCTGTTTTATTCTCCATTCCCTTCCTCATAATCCCCAAGCATTCTGTTTGTGTATCATATATGAACACAAGATGAGGATGCACCATGGAGTGATACAGAGGCATTATGATATTCTCTGTTTTATTCTCCATTCCTTTCCTCATAATCCCCAGCATTCTGTTTGTGTATGATATATGAACACAAGATGAGGATGCACCATGGAGTGATACAGAGGCATTATGATATTCTCTGTTAATTCTCCATTCCTTTCCTAATAATCCCCTAGCATTCTGTTTGTGTATGATATATGAACACAAGATGAGGATGCACCATGGAGGCGATACAGAGGCATTATGATATTCTCTGTTTATTCTCCATTCCTTTCCTAATAATCCCCAGCATTCTGTTTGTGTATGATATATGAACACAAGATGAGGATGCACCATGGAGTGATACAGAGGCATTATGATATTCTCTGTTTTATTCTCCATTCCTTCCTAATAATCCCCAGCTTCTGTTTGTGTATGATATATGAACACAAGATGAGGATGCACCATGGAGTGATACAGAGAGCATTATGATATTCTCTGTTTTATTCTCCATTCCTTTCCTAATAATCCCCAGCATTCTGTTGTGTATGATATATGAACACAAGATGAGGATGCACCATGGAGTGATACAGAGGCATTATGACATTTTCTGTTTTATTCTCCATTCCTTTCCTAATAATCCCCAGCATTCTGTTTGTGTATGATATTGAACACAAGATGAGGAGTCGCACCATGGAGTGATACAGAGGCATTATGATATTCTCTGTTTTATTCTCCATTCCTTTCCTAATAATCCCCAGCATTCTGTTTGTGTATGATATATGAACACAAGATGAGGATGCCACCATGGAGTGATACAGAGGCATTATGATATTCTCTGTTTTATTCTCCATTCCTTTCCTAATAATCCCCAGCATTCTGTTTGTGTATGATATATGAACACAAGATAGGATGCACCATGGAGTGATACAGAGGCATTATTGATATTCTCTGTTTTATTCTCCATTCCTTTCCTAATAATCCCCAGCATTCTGTTTGTGTATGATATATGAACACAAGATGAGGATGCACCATGGAGTGATACAGAGGCATTATGATATTCTCTGTTTTATTCTCCATTCCT